>NW_027476512.1:37500-67500 GCF_051020955.1 Megalopta genalis | reverse complement strand
TGCCATTTTCTGACATTAGATTTCGTTCTAAATGCTTAATCCCTATGTAGAAACGTTAGTTAAGCAAGAATATCGTATTTTTAAAAAAATCTAATGATAGGATTTTTCATAAAATTGAAAAAACCGTAAAATGTCAAGAGTAAAGTGCCCTTATTTTAAACATTATATCGTTCTAAATGCTTAATCCCTATGTAAAAAAGTTATCTAAGCAAGAATATGTTATTGAATAAAATGAGAAAAATTTATTTTAGCCGTAAATCGAAAATAATGGGGACACCGGAGCTGTTCGAAGCGCCGAGCGCGCCGCGTACGCCCGAATATTTTCTAAGTCCCAACGTACCGATCAAGAGTAAAGTACCATTTTCCTACATTAGATTTCGTTCTAAATGCTTAATCCCTATGTAAAAACGTTAGTTAAGCAAGAATATCGTATTTTAAAAAAAATCTAATGATAGGATTTTCCAGAAAATTGAAAAAACCGAAAAATGTCAAGAGTAAAGTGCCATTTTCTGACATTAGATTTCGTTCTAAATGCTTAATCCCTATGTAGAAACGTTAGTTATGCAAGATTATCGTATTTTTAAAAAAATCTAATGATAGGATTTTTCAGAAAATTGAAAAAACCGTAAAATGTCAAGAGTAAAGTGCCCTTATTTTAAACATTATATCGTTCTAAATGCTTAATCCCTATGTAAAAAAGTTATCTAAGCAAGAATATGTTATTGAATAAAATGAGAAAAATTTATTTTAGCCGTAAATCGAAAATAATGGGTCGAGCGAATCGGTCGATTGCGCCGAGACGCGCTATGATGCAACAGACGAGCGATTGGAACGCCCGAATATTTTCAAAGTCCCAACGTACCGGTCAAGAGTAAAGTACCATTTTCCTACATTAGATTTCGTTCTAAATGCTTAATCCCTATGTAAAAACGTTAGTTAAGCAAGAATATCGTATTTTAAAAAAAATCTAATGATAGGATTTTCCAGAAAATTGAAAAAACCGAAAAATGTCAAGAGTAAAGTGCCATTTTCTGACATTAGATTTCGTTCTAAATGCTTAATCCCTATGTAGAAACGTTAGTTAAGCAAGAATATCGTATTTTTAAAAAAATCTAATGATAGGATTTTTCAGAAAATTGAAAAAACCGTAAAATGTCAAGAGTAAAGTGCCATTATTTTAAACAATGTATCGTTCTAAATGCTTAATACCTATGTAAAAAAGTTATTTAAGCAAGAATATGTAATTGAAAAAAATTAGAAGAATTTATTTTAGCCGTAAATCGAAAATAATGGGGACACCGGAGCTGTTCGAAGCGCCGAGACGCGCCGCGTACGGCCGAATATTTTCTAAGTCCCAACGTACCGATCAAGAGTAAAGTACCATTTTCCTACATTAGATTTCGTTCTAAATGCTTAATCCCTATGTAAAAACGTTAGTTAAGCAAGAATATCGTATTTTTAAAAAAATCTAATGATAGGATTTTCCAGAAAATTGAAAAAACCGAAAAATGTCAAGAGTAAAGTGCCATTTTCTGACATTAGATTTCGTTCTAAATGCTTAATCCCTATGTAGAAACGTTAGTTATGCAAGATTATCGTATTTTTAAAAAAATCTAATGATAGGATTTTTCAGAAAATTGAAAAAACCGTAAAATGTCAAGAGTAAAGTGCCCTTATTTTAAACATTATATCGTTCTAAATGCTTAATCCCTATGTAAAAAAGTTATCTAAGCAAGAATATGTTATTGAATAAAATGAGAAAAATTTATTTTAGCCGTAAATCGAAAATAATGGGTCGAGCGAATCGGTCGATTGCGCCGAGACGCGCTATGATGCAACAGACGAGCGATTGGAACGCCCGAATATTTTCAAAGTCCCAACGTACCGGTCAAGAGTAAAGTACCATTTTCCTACATTAGATTTCGTTCTAAATGCTTAATCCCTATGTAAAAACGTTAGTTAAGCAAGAATATCGTATTTTAAAAAAAATCTAATGATAGGATTTTCCAGAAAATTGAAAAAACCGAAAAATGTCAAGAGTAAAGTGCCATTTTCTGACATTAGATTTCGTTCTAAATGCTTAATCCCTATGTAGAAACGTTAGTTAAGCAAGAATATCGTATTTTTAAAAAAATCTAATGATAGGATTTTTCAGAAAATTGAAAAAACCGTAAAATGTCAAGAGTAAAGTGCCATTATTTTAAGCAATGTATCGTTCTAAATGCTTAATCCCTATGTAAAAAAGTTATTTAAGCAAGAATATGTAATTGAAAAAAATTAGAAGAATTTATTTTAGCCGTAAATCGAAAATAATGGGGACACCGGAGCTGTTCGAAGCGCCGAGACGCGCCGCGTACGGCCGAATATTTTCTAAGTCCCAACGTACCGATCAAGAGTAAAGTACCATTTTCCTACATTAGATTTCGTTCTAAATGCTTAATCCCTATGTAAAAACGTTAGTTAAGCAAGAATATCGTATTTTTAAAAAAATCTAATGATAGGATTTTCCAGAAAATTGAAAAAACCGAAAAATGTCAAGAGTAAAGTGCCATTTTCTGACATTAGATTTCGTTCTAAATGCTTAATCCCTATGTAGAAACGTTAGTTATGCAAGATTATCGTATTTTTAAAAAAATCTAATGATAGGATTTTTCAGAAAATTGAAAAAACCGTAAAATGTCAAGAGTAAAGTGCCCTTATTTTAAACATTATATCGTTCTAAATGCTTAATCCCTATGTAAAAAAGTTATCTAAGCAAGAATATGTTATTGAATAAAATGAGAAAAATTTATTTTAGCCGTAAATCGAAAATAATGGGTCGAGCGAATCGGTCGATTGCGCCGAGACGCGCTATGATGCAACAGACGAGCGATTGGAACGCCCGAATATTTTCAAAGTCCCAACGTACCGGTCAAGAGTAAAGTACCATTTTCCTACATTAGATTTCGTTCTAAATGCTTAATCCCTATGTAAAAACGTTAGTTAAGCAAGAATATCGTATTTTTAAAAAAATCTAATGATAGGATTTTCCAGAAAATTGAAAAAACCGAAAAATGTCAAGAGTAAAGTGCCATTTTCTGACATTAGATTTCGTTCTAAATGCTTAATCCCTATGTAGAAACGTTAGTTATGCAAGATTATCGTATTTTTAAAAAAATCTAATGATAGGATTTTTCAGAAAATTGAAAAAACCGTAAAATGTCAAGAGTAAAGTGCCCTTATTTTAAACATTATATCGTTCTAAATGCTTAATCCCTATGTAAAAAAGTTATCTAAGCAAGAATATGTTATTGAATAAAATGAGAAAAATTTATTTTAGCCGTAAATCGAAAATAATGGGTCGAGCGAATCGGTCGATTGCGCCGAGACGCGCTATGATGCAACAGACGAGCGATTGGAACGCCCGAATATTTTCAAAGTCCCAACGTACCGATCAAGAGTAAAGTACCATTTTCCTACATTAGATTTCGTTCTAAATGCTTAATCCCTATGTAAAAACGTTAGTTAAGCAAGAATATCGTATTTTTAAAAAAATCTAATGATAGGATTTTCCAGAAAATTGAAAAAACCGAAAAATGTCAAGAGTAAAGTGCCATTTTCTGACATTAGATTTCGTTCTAAATGCTTAATCCCTATGTAGAAACGTTAGTTATGCAAGATTATCGTATTTTTAAAAAAATCTAATGATAGGATTTTTCAGAAAATTGAAAAAACCGTAAAATGTCAAGAGTAAAGTGCCCTTATTTTAAACATTATATCGTTCTAAATGCTTAATCCCTATGTAAAAAAGTTATCTAAGCAAGAATATGTTATTGAATAAAATTAGAAGAATTTATTTTAGCCGTAAATCGAAAATAATGGGGACACCGGAGCTGTTCGAAGCGCCGAGACGCGCCGCGTACGGCCGAATATTTTCTAAGTCCCAACGTACCGATCAAGAGTAAAGTACCATTTTCCTACATTAGATTTCGTTCTAAATGCTTAATCCCTATGTAAAAACGTTAGTTAAGCAAGAATATCGTATTTTAAAAAAAATCTAATGATAGGATTTTCCAGAAAATTGAAAAAACCGAAAAATGTCAAGAGTAAAGTGCCATTTTCTGACATTAGATTTCGTTCTAAATGCTTAATCCCTATGTAGAAACGTTAGTTATGCAAGATTATCGTATTTGTAAAAAAATCTAATGATAGGATTTTTCAGAAAATTGAAAAAACCGTAAAATGTCAAGAGTAAAGTGCCCTTATTTTAAACATTATATCGTTCTAAATGCTTAATCCCTATGTAAAAAAGTTATCTAAGCAAGAATATGTTATTGAATAAAATGAGAAAAATTTATTTTAGCCGTAAATCGAAAATAATGGGTCGAGCGAATCGGTCGATTGCGCCGAGACGCGCTATGATGCAACAGACGAGCGATTGGAACGCCCGAATATTTTCAAAGTCCCAACGTACCGGTCAAGAGTAAAGTACCATTTTCCTACATTAGATTTCGTTCTAAATGCTTAATCCCTATGTAAAAACGTTAGTTAAGCAAGAATATCGTATTTTAAAAAAAATCTAATGATAGGATTTTCCAGAAAATTGAAAAAACCGAAAAATGTCAAGAGTAAAGTGCCATTTTCTGACATTAGATTTCGTTCTAAATGCTTAATCCCTATGTAGAAACGTTAGTTAAGCAAGAATATCGTATTTTTAAAAAAATCTAATGATAGGATTTTTCAGAAAATTGAAAAAACCGTAAAATGTCAAGAGTAAAGTGCCATTATTTTAAACAATGTATCGTTCTAAATGCTTAATCCCTATGTAAAAAAGTTATTTAAGCAAGAATATGTAATTGAAAAAAATTAGAAGAATTTATTTTAGCCGTAAATCGAAAATAATGGGGACACCGGAGCTGTTCGAAGCGCCGAGCGCGCCGCGTACGCCCGAATATTTTCTAAGTCCCAACGTACCGATCAAGAGTAAAGTACCATTTTCCTACATTAGATTTCGTTCTAAATGCTTAATCCCTATGTAAAAACGTTAGTTAAGCAAGAATATCGTATTTTAAAAAAAATCTAATGATAGGATTTTCCAGAAAATTGAAAAAACCGAAAAATGTCAAGAGTAAAGTGCCATTTTCTGACATTAGATTTCGTTCTAAATGCTTAATCCCTATGTAGAAACGTTAGTTATGCAAGATTATCGTATTTTTAAAAAAATCTAATGATAGGATTTTTCAGAAAATTGAAAAAACCGTAAAATGTCAAGAGTAAAGTGCCCTTATTTTAAACATTATATCGTTCTAAATGCTTAATCCCTATGTAAAAAAGTTATCTAAGCAAGAATATGTTATTGAATAAAATGAGAAAAATTTATTTTAGCCGTAAATCGAAAATAATGGGTCGAGCGAATCGGTCGATTGCGCCGAGACGCGCTATGATGCAACAGACGAGCGATTGGAACGCCCGAATATTTTCAAAGTCCCAACGTACCGGTCAAGAGTAAAGTACCATTTTCCTACATTAGATTTCGTTCTAAATGCTTAATCCCTATGTAAAAACGTTAGTTAAGCAAGAATATCGTATTTTAAAAAAAATCTAATGATAGGATTTTCCAGAAAATTGAAAAAACCGAAAAATGTCAAGAGTAAAGTGCCATTTTCTGACATTAGATTTCGTTCTAAATGCTTAATCCCTATGTAGAAACGTTAGTTAAGCAAGAATATCGTATTTTTAAAAAAATCTAATGATAGGATTTTTCAGAAAATTGAAAAAACCGTAAAATGTCAAGAGTAAAGTGCCATTATTTTAAACAATGTATCGTTCTAAATGCTTAATCCCTATGTAAAAAAGTTATTTAAGCAAGAATATGTAATTGAAAAAAATTAGAAGAATTTATTTTAGCCGTAAATCGAAAATAATGGGGACACCGGAGCTGTTCGAAGCGCCGAGCGCGCCGCGTACGCCCGAATATTTTCAAAGTCCCAACGTACCGATCAAGAGTAAAGTACCATTTTCCTACATTAGATTTCGTTCTAAATGCTTAATCCCTATGTAAAAACGTTAGTTAAGCAAGAATATCGTATTTTAAAAAAAATCTAATGATAGGATTTTCCAGAAAATTGAAAAAACCGAAAAATGTCAAGAGTAAAGTGCCATTTTCTGACATTAGATTTCGTTCTAAATGCTTAATCCCTATGTAGAAACGTTAGTTATGCAAGATTATCGTATTTTTAAAAAAATCTAATGATAGGATTTTTCAGAAAATTGAAAAAACCGTAAAATGTCAAGAGTAAAGTGCCCTTATTTTAAACATTATATCGTTCTAAATGCTTAATCCCTATGTAAAAAAGTTATCTAAGCAAGAATATGTTATTGAATAAAATGAGAAAAATTTATTTTAGCCGTAAATCGAAAATAATGGGTCGAGCGAATCGGTCGATTGCGCCGAGACGCGCTATGATGCAACAGACGAGCGATTGGAACGCCCGAATATTTTCAAAGTCCCAACGTACCGGTCAAGAGTAAAGTACCATTTTCCTACATTAGATTTCGTTCTAAATGCTTAATCCCTATGTAAAAACGTTAGTTAAGCAAGAATATCGTATTTTAAAAAAAATCTAATGATAGGATTTTCCAGAAAATTGAAAAAACCGAAAAATGTCAAGAGTAAAGTGCCATTTTCTGACATTAGATTTCGTTCTAAATGCTTAATCCCTATGTAGAAACGTTAGTTAAGCAAGAATATCGTATTTTTAAAAAAATCTAATGATAGGATTTTTCAGAAAATTGAAAAAACCGTAAAATGTCAAGAGTAAAGTGCCATTATTTTAAGCAATGTATCGTTCTAAATGCTTAATCCCTATGTAAAAAAGTTATTTAAGCAAGAATATGTAATTGAAAAAAATTAGAAGAATTTATTTTAGCCGTAAATCGAAAATAATGGGGACACCGGAGCTGTTCGAAGCGCCGAGACGCGCCGCGTACGGCCGAATATTTTCTAAGTCCCAACGTACCGATCAAGAGTAAAGTACCATTTTCCTACATTAGATTTCGTTCTAAATGCTTAATCCCTATGTAAAAACGTTAGTTAAGCAAGAATATCGTATTTTTAAAAAAATCTAATGATAGGATTTTCCAGAAAATTGAAAAAACCGAAAAATGTCAAGAGTAAAGTGCCATTTTCTGACATTAGATTTCGTTCTAAATGCTTAATCCCTATGTAGAAACGTTAGTTATGCAAGATTATCGTATTTTTAAAAAAATCTAATGATAGGATTTTTCAGAAAATTGAAAAAACCGTAAAATGTCAAGAGTAAAGTGCCATTATTTTAAACAATGTATCGTTCTAAATGCTTAATCCCTATGTAAAAAAGTTATCTAAGCAAGAATATGTTATTGAATAAAATGAGAAAAATTTATTTTAGCCGTAAATCGAAAATAATGGGTCGAGCGAATCGGTCGATTGCGCCGAGACGCGCTATGATGCAACAGACGAGCGATTGGAACGCCCGAATATTTTCAAAGTCCCAACGTACCGATCAAGAGTAAAGTACCATTTTCCTACATTAGATTTCGTTCTAAATGCTTAATCCCTATGTAAAAACGTTAGTTAAGCAAGAATATCGTATTTTAAAAAAAATCTAATGATAGGATTTTCCAGAAAATTGAAAAAACCGAAAAATGTCAAGAGTAAAGTGCCATTTTCTGACATTAGATTTCGTTCTAAATGCTTAATCCCTATGTAGAAACGTTAGTTAAGCAAGAATATCGTATTTTTAAAAAAATCTAATGATAGGATTTTTCATAAAATTGAAAAAACCGTAAAATGTCAAGAGTAAAGTGCCCTTATTTTAAACATTATATCGTTCTAAATGCTTAATCCCTATGTAAAAAAGTTATCTAAGCAAGAATATGTTATTGAATAAAATGAGAAAAATTTATTTTAGCCGTAAATCGAAAATAATGGGTCGAGCGAATCGGTCGATTGCGCCGAGACGCGCTATGATGCAACAGACGAGCGATTGGAACGCCCGAATATTTTCAAAGTCCCAACGTACCGATCAAGAGTAAAGTACCATTTTCCTACATTAGATTTCGTTCTAAATGCTTAATCCCTATGTAAAAACGTTAGTTAAGCAAGAATATCGTATTTTTAAAAAAATCTAATGATAGGATTTTCCAGAAAATTGAAAAAACCGAAAAATGTCAAGAGTAAAGTGCCATTTTCTGACATTAGATTTCGTTCTAAATGCTTAATCCCTATGTAGAAACGTTAGTTATGCAAGATTATCGTATTTTTAAAAAAATCTAATGATAGGATTTTTCAGAAAATTGAAAAAACCGTAAAATGTCAAGAGTAAAGTGCCCTTATTTTAAACATTATATCGTTCTAAATGCTTAATCCCTATGTAAAAAAGTTATCTAAGCAAGAATATGTTATTGAATAAAATGAGAAAAATTTATTTTAGCCGTAAATCGAAAATAATGGGTCGAGCGAATCGGTCGATTGCGCCGAGACGCGCTATGATGCAACAGACGAGCGATTGGAACGCCCGAATATTTTCAAAGTCCCAACGTACCGGTCAAGAGTAAAGTACCATTTTCCTACATTAGATTTCGTTCTAAATGCTTAATCCCTATGTAAAAACGTTAGTTAAGCAAGAATATCGTATTTTAAAAAAATCTAATGATAGGATTTTCCAGAAAATTGAAAAAACCGAAAAATGTCAAGAGTAAAGTGCCCTTATTTTAAACATTATATCGTTCTAAATGCTTAATCCCTATGTAAAAAAGTTATCTAAGCAAGAATATGTTATTGAATAAAATGAGAAAAATTTATTTTAGCCGTAAATCGAAAATAATGGGTCGAGCGAATCGGTCGATTGCGCCGAGACGCGCTATGATGCAACAGACGAGCGATTGGAACGCCCGAATATTTTCAAAGTCCCAACGTACCGGTCAAGAGTAAAGTACCATTTTCCTACATTAGATTTCGTTCTAAATGCTTAATCCCTATGTAAAAACGTTAGTTAAGCAAGAATATCGTATTTTTAAAAAAATCTAATGATAGGATTTTCCAGAAAATTGAAAAAACCGAAAAATGTCAAGAGTAAAGTGCCATTTTCTGACATTAGATTTCGTTCTAAATGCTTAATCCCTATGTAGAAACGTTAGTTATGCAAGATTATCGTATTTTTAAAAAAATCTAATGATAGGATTTTTCAGAAAATTGAAAAAACCGTAAAATGTCAAGAGTAAAGTGCCCTTATTTTAAACATTATATCGTTCTAAATGCTTAATCCCTATGTAAAAAAGTTATCTAAGCAAGAATATGTTATTGAATAAAATGAGAAAAATTTATTTTAGCCGTAAATCGAAAATAATGGGTCGAGCGAATCGGTCGATTGCGCCGAGACGCGCTATGATGCAACAGACGAGCGATTGGAACGCCCGAATATTTTCAAAGTCCCAACGTACCGGTCAAGAGTAAAGTACCATTTTCCTACATTAGATTTCGTTCTAAATGCTTAATCCCTATGTAAAAACGTTAGTTAAGCAAGAATATCGTATTTTTAAAAAAATCTAATGATAGGATTTTCCAGAAAATTGAAAAAACCGAAAAATGTCAAGAGTAAAGTGCCATTTTCTGACATTAGATTTCGTTCTAAATGCTTAATCCCTATGTAGAAACGTTAGTTATGCAAGATTATCGTATTTTTAAAAAAATCTAATGATAGGATTTTTCAGAAAATTGAAAAAACCGTAAAATGTCAAGAGTAAAGTGCCCTTATTTTAAACATTATATCGTTCTAAATGCTTAATCCCTATGTAAAAAAGTTATCTAAGCAAGAATATGTTATTGAATAAAATGAGAAAAATTTATTTTAGCCGTAAATCGAAAATAATGGGTCGAGCGAATCGGTCGATTGCGCCGAGACGCGCTATGATGCAACAGACGAGCGATTGGAACGCCCGAATATTTTCAAAGTCCCAACGTACCGGTCAAGAGTAAAGTACCATTTTCCTACATTAGATTTCGTTCTAAATGCTTAATCCCTATGTAAAAACGTTAGTTAAGCAAGAATATCGTATTTTAAAAAAAATCTAATGATAGGATTTTCCAGAAAATTGAAAAAACCGAAAAATGTCAAGAGTAAAGTGCCATTTTCTGACATTAGATTTCGTTCTAAATGCTTAATCCCTATGTAGAAACGTTAGTTAAGCAAGAATATCGTATTTTTAAAAAAATCTAATGATAGGATTTTTCAGAAAATTGAAAAAACCGTAAAATGTCAAGAGTAAAGTGCCATTATTTTAAGCAATGTATCGTTCTAAATGCTTAATCCCTATGTAAAAAAGTTATTTAAGCAAGAATATGTAATTGAAAAAAATTAGAAGAATTTATTTTAGCCGTAAATCGAAAATAATGGGGACACCGGAGCTGTTCGAAGCGCCGAGACGCGCCGCGTACGGCCGAATATTTTCTAAGTCCCAACGTACCGATCAAGAGTAAAGTACCATTTTCCTACATTAGATTTCGTTCTAAATGCTTAATCCCTATGTAAAAACGTTAGTTAAGCAAGAATATCGTATTTTTAAAAAAATCTAATGATAGGATTTTCCAGAAAATTGAAAAAACCGAAAAATGTCAAGAGTAAAGTGCCATTTTCTGACATTAGATTTCGTTCTAAATGCTTAATCCCTATGTAGAAACGTTAGTTATGCAAGATTATCGTATTTTTAAAAAAATCTAATGATAGGATTTTTCAGAAAATTGAAAAAACCGTAAAATGTCAAGAGTAAAGTGCCATTATTTTAAACAATGTATCGTTCTAAATGCTTAATCCCTATGTAAAAAAGTTATCTAAGCAAGAATATGTTATTGAATAAAATGAGAAAAATTTATTTTAGCCGTAAATCGAAAATAATGGGTCGAGCGAATCGGTCGATTGCGCCGAGACGCGCTATGATGCAACAGACGAGCGATTGGAACGCCCGAATATTTTCAAAGTCCCAACGTACCGATCAAGAGTAAAGTACCATTTTCCTACATTAGATTTCGTTCTAAATGCTTAATCCCTATGTAAAAACGTTAGTTAAGCAAGAATATCGTATTTTAAAAAAAATCTAATGATAGGATTTTCCAGAAAATTGAAAAAACCGAAAAATGTCAAGAGTAAAGTGCCATTTTCTGACATTAGATTTCGTTCTAAATGCTTAATCCCTATGTAGAAACGTTAGTTAAGCAAGAATATCGTATTTTTAAAAAAATCTAATGATAGGATTTTTCAGAAAATTGAAAAAACCGTAAAATGTCAAGAGTAAAGTGCCATTATTTTAAACAATGTATCGTTCTAAATGCTTAATCCCTATGTAAAAAAGTTATTTAAGCAAGAATATGTAATTGAAAAAAATTAGAAGAATTTATTTTAGCCGTAAATCGAAAATAATGGGGACACCGGAGCTGTTCGAAGCGCCGAGCGCGCCGCGTACGCCCGAATATTTTCTAAGTCCCAACGTACCGATCAAGAGTAAAGTACCATTTTCCTACATTAGATTTCGTTCTAAATGCTTAATCCCTATGTAAAAACGTTAGTTAAGCAAGAATATCGTATTTTAAAAAAAATCTAATGATAGGATTTTCCAGAAAATTGAAAAAACCGAAAAATGTCAAGAGTAAAGTGCCATTTTCTGACATTAGATTTCGTTCTAAATGCTTAATCCCTATGTAGAAACGTTAGTTATGCAAGATTATCGTATTTTTAAAAAAATCTAATGATAGGATTTTTCAGAAAATTGAAAAAACCGTAAAATGTCAAGAGTAAAGTGCCCTTATTTTAAACATTATATCGTTCTAAATGCTTAATCCCTATGTAAAAAAGTTATCTAAGCAAGAATATGTTATTGAATAAAATGAGAAAAATTTATTTTAGCCGTAAATCGAAAATAATGGGTCGAGCGAATCGGTCGATTGCGCCGAGACGCGCTATGATGCAACAGACGAGCGATTGGAACGCCCGAATATTTTCAAAGTCCCAACGTACCGGTCAAGAGTAAAGTACCATTTTCCTACATTAGATTTCGTTCTAAATGCTTAATCCCTATGTAAAAACGTTAGTTAAGCAAGAATATCGTATTTTAAAAAAAATCTAATGATAGGATTTTCCAGAAAATTGAAAAAACCGAAAAATGTCAAGAGTAAAGTGCCATTTTCTGACATTAGATTTCGTTCTAAATGCTTAATCCCTATGTAGAAACGTTAGTTAAGCAAGAATATCGTATTTTTAAAAAAATCTAATGATAGGATTTTTCAGAAAATTGAAAAAACCGTAAAATGTCAAGAGTAAAGTGCCATTATTTTAAACAATGTATCGTTCTAAATGCTTAATCCCTATGTAAAAAAGTTATTTAAGCAAGAATATGTAATTGAAAAAAATTAGAAGAATTTATTTTAGCCGTAAATCGAAAATAATGGGGACACCGGAGCTGTTCGAAGCGCCGAGCGCGCCGCGTACGCCCGAATATTTTCTAAGTCCCAACGTACCGATCAAGAGTAAAGTACCATTTTCCTACATTAGATTTCGTTCTAAATGCTTAATCCCTATGTAAAAACGTTAGTTAAGCAAGAATATCGTATTTTAAAAAAAATCTAATGATAGGATTTTCCAGAAAATTGAAAAAACCGAAAAATGTCAAGAGTAAAGTGCCATTTTCTGACATTAGATTTCGTTCTAAATGCTTAATCCCTATGTAGAAACGTTAGTTATGCAAGATTATCGTATTTTTAAAAAAATCTAATGATAGGATTTTTCAGAAAATTGAAAAAACCGTAAAATGTCAAGAGTAAAGTGCCCTTATTTTAAACATTATATCGTTCTAAATGCTTAATCCCTATGTAAAAAAGTTATCTAAGCAAGAATATGTTATTGAATAAAATGAGAAAAATTTATTTTAGCCGTAAATCGAAAATAATGGGTCGAGCGAATCGGTCGATTGCGCCGAGACGCGCTATGATGCAACAGACGAGCGATTGGAACGCCCGAATATTTTCAAAGTCCCAACGTACCGGTCAAGAGTAAAGTACCATTTTCCTACATTAGATTTCGTTCTAAATGCTTAATCCCTATGTAAAAACGTTAGTTAAGCAAGAATATCGTATTTTAAAAAAAATCTAATGATAGGATTTTCCAGAAAATTGAAAAAACCGAAAAATGTCAAGAGTAAAGTGCCATTTTCTGACATTAGATTTCGTTCTAAATGCTTAATCCCTATGTAGAAACGTTAGTTAAGCAAGAATATCGTATTTTAAAAAAAATCTAATGATAGGATTTTCCAGAAAATTGAAAAAACCGTAAAATGTCAAGAGTAAAGTGCCATTATTTTAAGCAATGTATCGTTCTAAATGCTTAATCCCTATGTAAAAAAGTTATTTAAGCAAGAATATGTAATTGAAAAAAATTAGAAGAATTTATTTTAGCCGTAAATCGAAAATAATGGGGACACCGGAGCTGTTCGAAGCGCCGAGACGCGCCGCGTACGGCCGAATATTTTCTAAGTCCCAACGTACCGATCAAGAGTAAAGTACCATTTTCCTACATTAGATTTCGTTCTAAATGCTTAATCCCTATGTAAAAACGTTAGTTAAGCAAGAATATCGTATTTTTAAAAAAATCTAATGATAGGATTTTCCAGAAAATTGAAAAAACCGAAAAATGTCAAGAGTAAAGTGCCATTTTCTGACATTAGATTTCGTTCTAAATGCTTAATCCCTATGTAGAAACGTTAGTTATGCAAGATTATCGTATTTTTAAAAAAATCTAATGATAGGATTTTTCAGAAAATTGAAAAAACCGTAAAATGTCAAGAGTAAAGTGCCCTTATTTTAAACATTATATCGTTCTAAATGCTTAATCCCTATGTAAAAAAGTTATCTAAGCAAGAATATGTTATTGAATAAAATTAGAAGAATTTATTTTAGCCGTAAATCGAAAATAATGGGGACACCGGAGCTGTTCGAAGCGCCGAGACGCGCCGCGTACGGCCGAATATTTTCTAAGTCCCAACGTACCGATCAAGAGTAAAGTACCATTTTCCTACATTAGATTTCGTTCTAAATGCTTAATCCCTATGTAAAAACGTTAGTTAAGCAAGAATATCGTATTTTAAAAAAAATCTAATGATAGGATTTTCCAGAAAATTGAAAAAACCGAAAAATGTCAAGAGTAAAGTGCCATTTTCTGACATTAGATTTCGTTCTAAATGCTTAATCCCTATGTAGAAACGTTAGTTATGCAAGATTATCGTATTTGTAAAAAAATCTAATGATAGGATTTTTCAGAAAATTGAAAAAACCGTAAAATGTCAAGAGTAAAGTGCCCTTATTTTAAACATTATATCGTTCTAAATGCTTAATCCCTATGTAAAAAAGTTATCTAAGCAAGAATATGTTATTGAATAAAATGAGAAAAATTTATTTTAGCCGTAAATCGAAAATAATGGGTCGAGCGAATCGGTCGATTGCGCCGAGACGCGCTATGATGCAACAGACGAGCGATTGGAACGCCCGAATATTTTCAAAGTCCCAACGTACCGGTCAAGAGTAAAGTACCATTTTCCTACATTAGATTTCGTTCTAAATGCTTAATCCCTATGTAAAAACGTTAGTTAAGCAAGAATATCGTATTTTAAAAAAAATCTAATGATAGGATTTTCCAGAAAATTGAAAAAACCGAAAAATGTCAAGAGTAAAGTGCCATTTTCTGACATTAGATTTCGTTCTAAATGCTTAATCCCTATGTAGAAACGTTAGTTAAGCAAGAATATCGTATTTTTAAAAAAATCTAATGATAGGATTTTTCAGAAAATTGAAAAAACCGTAAAATGTCAAGAGTAAAGTGCCATTATTTTAAACAATGTATCGTTCTAAATGCTTAATCCCTATGTAAAAAAGTTATTTAAGCAAGAATATGTAATTGAAAAAAATTAGAAGAATTTATTTTAGCCGTAAATCGAAAATAATGGGGACACCGGAGCTGTTCGAAGCGCCGAGCGCGCCGCGTACGCCCGAATATTTTCTAAGTCCCAACGTACCGATCAAGAGTAAAGTACCATTTTCCTACATTAGATTTCGTTCTAAATGCTTAATCCCTATGTAAAAACGTTAGTTAAGCAAGAATATCGTATTTTAAAAAAAATCTAATGATAGGATTTTCCAGAAAATTGAAAAAACCGAAAAATGTCAAGAGTAAAGTGCCATTTTCTGACATTAGATTTCGTTCTAAATGCTTAATCCCTATGTAGAAACGTTAGTTATGCAAGATTATCGTATTTTTAAAAAAATCTAATGATAGGATTTTTCAGAAAATTGAAAAAACCGTAAAATGTCAAGAGTAAAGTGCCCTTATTTTAAACATTATATCGTTCTAAATGCTTAATCCCTATGTAAAAAAGTTATCTAAGCAAGAATATGTTATTGAATAAAATGAGAAAAATTTATTTTAGCCGTAAATCGAAAATAATGGGTCGAGCGAATCGGTCGATTGCGCCGAGACGCGCTATGATGCAACAGACGAGCGATTGGAACGCCCGAATATTTTCAAAGTCCCAACGTACCGGTCAAGAGTAAAGTACCATTTTCCTACATTAGATTTCGTTCTAAATGCTTAATCCCTATGTAAAAACGTTAGTTAAGCAAGAATATCGTATTTTAAAAAAAATCTAATGATAGGATTTTCCAGAAAATTGAAAAAACCGAAAAATGTCAAGAGTAAAGTGCCATTTTCTGACATTAGATTTCGTTCTAAATGCTTAATCCCTATGTAGAAACGTTAGTTAAGCAAGAATATCGTATTTTTAAAAAAATCTAATGATAGGATTTTTCAGAAAATTGAAAAAACCGTAAAATGTCAAGAGTAAAGTGCCATTATTTTAAACAATGTATCGTTCTAAATGCTTAATCCCTATGTAAAAAAGTTATTTAAGCAAGAATATGTAATTGAAAAAAATTAGAAGAATTTATTTTAGCCGTAAATCGAAAATAATGGGGACACCGGAGCTGTTCGAAGCGCCGAGCGCGCCGCGTACGCCCGAATATTTTCTAAGTCCCAACGTACCGATCAAGAGTAAAGTACCATTTTCCTACATTAGATTTCGTTCTAAATGCTTAATCCCTATGTAAAAACGTTAGTTAAGCAAGAATATCGTATTTTAAAAAAAATCTAATGATAGGATTTTCCAGAAAATTGAAAAAACCGAAAAATGTCAAGAGTAAAGTGCCATTTTCTGACATTAGATTTCGTTCTAAATGCTTAATCCCTATGTAGAAACGTTAGTTATGCAAGATTATCGTATTTTTAAAAAAATCTAATGATAGGATTTTTCAGAAAATTGAAAAAACCGTAAAATGTCAAGAGTAAAGTGCCCTTATTTTAAACATTATATCGTTCTAAATGCTTAATCCCTATGTAAAAAAGTTATCTAAGCAAGAATATGTTATTGAATAAAATGAGAAAAATTTATTTTAGCCGTAAATCGAAAATAATGGGTCGAGCGAATCGGTCGATTGCGCCGAGACGCGCTATGATGCAACAGACGAGCGATTGGAACGCCCGAATATTTTCAAAGTCCCAACGTACCGGTCAAGAGTAAAGTACCATTTTCCTACATTAGATTTCGTTCTAAATGCTTAATCCCTATGTAAAAACGTTAGTTAAGCAAGAATATCGTATTTTAAAAAAAATCTAATGATAGGATTTTCCAGAAAATTGAAAAAACCGAAAAATGTCAAGAGTAAAGTGCCATTTTCTGACATTAGATTTCGTTCTAAATGCTTAATCCCTATGTAGAAACGTTAGTTAAGCAAGAATATCGTATTTTTAAAAAAATCTAATGATAGGATTTTTCAGAAAATTGAAAAAACCGTAAAATGTCAAGAGTAAAGTGCCATTATTTTAAGCAATGTATCGTTCTAAATGCTTAATCCCTATGTAAAAAAGTTATTTAAGCAAGAATATGTAATTGAAAAAAATTAGAAGAATTTATTTTAGCCGTAAATCGAAAATAATGGGGACACCGGAGCTGTTCGAAGCGCCGAGACGCGCCGCGTACGGCCGAATATTTTCTAAGTCCCAACGTACCGATCAAGAGTAAAGTACCATTTTCCTACATTAGATTTCGTTCTAAATGCTTAATCCCTATGTAAAAACGTTAGTTAAGCAAGAATATCGTATTTTTAAAAAAATCTAATGATAGGATTTTCCAGAAAATTGAAAAAACCGAAAAATGTCAAGAGTAAAGTGCCATTTTCTGACATTAGATTTCGTTCTAAATGCTTAATCCCTATGTAGAAACGTTAGTTATGCAAGATTATCGTATTTTTAAAAAAATCTAATGATAGGATTTTTCAGAAAATTGAAAAAACCGTAAAATGTCAAGAGTAAAGTGCCATTATTTTAAACAATGTATCGTTCTAAATGCTTAATCCCTATGTAAAAAAGTTATCTAAGCAAGAATATGTTATTGAATAAAATGAGAAAAATTTATTTTAGCCGTAAATCGAAAATAATGGGTCGAGCGAATCGGTCGATTGCGCCGAGACGCGCTATGATGCAACAGACGAGCGATTGGAACGCCCGAATATTTTCAAAGTCCCAACGTACCGATCAAGAGTAAAGTACCATTTTCCTACATTAGATTTCGTTCTAAATGCTTAATCCCTATGTAAAAACGTTAGTTAAGCAAGAATATCGTATTTTAAAAAAAATCTAATGATAGGATTTTCCAGAAAATTGAAAAAACCGAAAAATGTCAAGAGTAAAGTGCCATTTTCTGACATTAGATTTCGTTCTAAATGCTTAATCCCTATGTAGAAACGTTAGTTAAGCAAGAATATCGTATTTTTAAAAAAATCTAATGATAGGATTTTTCATAAAATTGAAAAAACCGTAAAATGTCAAGAGTAAAGTGCCCTTATTTTAAACATTATATCGTTCTAAATGCTTAATCCCTATGTAAAAAAGTTATCTAAGCAAGAATATGTTATTGAATAAAATGAGAAAAATTTATTTTAGCCGTAAATCGAAAATAATGGGTCGAGCGAATCGGTCGATTGCGCCGAGACGCGCTATGATGCAACAGACGAGCGATTGGAACGCCCGAATATTTTCAAAGTCCCAACGTACCGATCAAGAGTAAAGTACCATTTTCCTACATTAGATTTCGTTCTAAATGCTTAATCCCTATGTAAAAACGTTAGTTAAGCAAGAATATCGTATTTTTAAAAAAATCTAATGATAGGATTTTCCAGAAAATTGAAAAAACCGAAAAATGTCAAGAGTAAAGTGCCATTTTCTGACATTAGATTTCGTTCTAAATGCTTAATCCCTATGTAGAAACGTTAGTTATGCAAGATTATCGTATTTTTAAAAAAATCTAATGATAGGATTTTTCAGAAAATTGAAAAAACCGTAAAATGTCAAGAGTAAAGTGCCCTTATTTTAAACATTATATCGTTCTAAATGCTTAATCCCTATGTAAAAAAGTTATCTAAGCAAGAATATGTTATTGAATAAAATGAGAAAAATTTATTTTAGCCGTAAATCGAAAATAATGGGTCGAGCGAATCGGTCGATTGCGCCGAGACGCGCTATGATGCAACAGACGAGCGATTGGAACGCCCGAATATTTTCAAAGTCCCAACGTACCGGTCAAGAGTAAAGTACCATTTTCCTACATTAGATTTCGTTCTAAATGCTTAATCCCTATGTAAAAACGTTAGTTAAGCAAGAATATCGTATTTTAAAAAAATCTAATGATAGGATTTTCCAGAAAATTGAAAAAACCGAAAAATGTCAAGAGTAAAGTGCCCTTATTTTAAACATTATATCGTTCTAAATGCTTAATCCCTATGTAAAAAAGTTATCTAAGCAAGAATATGTTATTGAATAAAATTAGAAGAATTTATTTTAGCCGTAAATCGAAAATAATGGGGACACCGGAGCTGTTCGAAGCGCCGAGACGCGCCGCGTACGGCCGAATATTTTCTAAGTCCCAACGTACCGATCAAGAGTAAAGTACCATTTTCCTACATTAGATTTCGTTCTAAATGCTTAATCCCTATGTAAAAACGTTAGTTAAGCAAGAATATCGTATTTTAAAAAAAATCTAATGATAGGATTTTCCAGAAAATTGAAAAAACCGAAAAATGTCAAGAGTAAAGTGCCATTTTCTGACATTAGATTTCGTTCTAAATGCTTAATCCCTATGTAGAAACGTTAGTTATGCAAGATTATCGTATTTGTAAAAAAATCTAATGATAGGATTTTTCAGAAAATTGAAAAAACCGTAAAATGTCAAGAGTAAAGTGCCCTTATTTTAAACATTATATCGTTCTAAATGCTTAATCCCTATGTAAAAAAGTTATCTAAGCAAGAATATGTTATTGAATAAAATGAGAAAAATTTATTTTAGCCGTAAATCGAAAATAATGGGTCGAGCGAATCGGTCGATTGCGCCGAGACGCGCTATGATGCAACAGACGAGCGATTGGAACGCCCGAATATTTTCAAAGTCCCAACGTACCGGTCAAGAGTAAAGTACCATTTTCCTACATTAGATTTCGTTCTAAATGCTTAATCCCTATGTAAAAACGTTAGTTAAGCAAGAATATCGTATTTTAAAAAAAATCTAATGATAGGATTTTCCAGAAAATTGAAAAAACCGAAAAATGTCAAGAGTAAAGTGCCATTTTCTGACATTAGATTTCGTTCTAAATGCTTAATCCCTATGTAGAAACGTTAGTTAAGCAAGAATATCGTATTTTTAAAAAAATCTAATGATAGGATTTTTCAGAAAATTGAAAAAACCGTAAAATGTCAAGAGTAAAGTGCCATTATTTTAAACAATGTATCGTTCTAAATGCTTAATCCCTATGTAAAAAAGTTATTTAAGCAAGAATATGTAATTGAAAAAAATTAGAAGAATTTATTTTAGCCGTAAATCGAAAATAATGGGGACACCGGAGCTGTTCGAAGCGCCGAGCGCGCCGCGTACGCCCGAATATTTTCTAAGTCCCAACGTACCGATCAAGAGTAAAGTACCATTTTCCTACATTAGATTTCGTTCTAAATGCTTAATCCCTATGTAAAAACGTTAGTTAAGCAAGAATATCGTATTTTAAAAAAAATCTAATGATAGGATTTTCCAGAAAATTGAAAAAACCGAAAAATGTCAAGAGTAAAGTGCCATTTTCTGACATTAGATTTCGTTCTAAATGCTTAATCCCTATGTAGAAACGTTAGTTATGCAAGATTATCGTATTTTTAAAAAAATCTAATGATAGGATTTTTCAGAAAATTGAAAAAACCGTAAAATGTCAAGAGTAAAGTGCCCTTATTTTAAACATTATATCGTTCTAAATGCTTAATCCCTATGTAAAAAAGTTATCTAAGCAAGAATATGTTATTGAATAAAATGAGAAAAATTTATTTTAGCCGTAAATCGAAAATAATGGGTCGAGCGAATCGGTCGATTGCGCCGAGACGCGCTATGATGCAACAGACGAGCGATTGGAACGCCCGAATATTTTCAAAGTCCCAACGTACCGGTCAAGAGTAAAGTACCATTTTCCTACATTAGATTTCGTTCTAAATGCTTAATCCCTATGTAAAAACGTTAGTTAAGCAAGAATATCGTATTTTAAAAAAAATCTAATGATAGGATTTTCCAGAAAATTGAAAAAACCGAAAAATGTCAAGAGTAAAGTGCCATTTTCTGACATTAGATTTCGTTCTAAATGCTTAATCCCTATGTAGAAACGTTAGTTAAGCAAGAATATCGTATTTTTAAAAAAATCTAATGATAGGATTTTTCAGAAAATTGAAAAAACCGTAAAATGTCAAGAGTAAAGTGCCATTATTTTAAACAATGTATCGTTCTAAATGCTTAATCCCTATGTAAAAAAGTTATTTAAGCAAGAATATGTAATTGAAAAAAATTAGAAGAATTTATTTTAGCCGTAAATCGAAAATAATGGGGACACCGGAGCTGTTCGAAGCGCCGAGCGCGCCGCGTACGCCCGAATATTTTCTAAGTCCCAACGTACCGATCAAGAGTAAAGTACCATTTTCCTACATTAGATTTCGTTCTAAATGCTTAATCCCTATGTAAAAACGTTAGTTAAGCAAGAATATCGTATTTTAAAAAAAATCTAATGATAGGATTTTCCAGAAAATTGAAAAAACCGAAAAATGTCAAGAGTAAAGTGCCATTTTCTGACATTAGATTTCGTTCTAAATGCTTAATCCCTATGTAGAAACGTTAGTTATGCAAGATTATCGTATTTTTAAAAAAATCTAATGATAGGATTTTTCAGAAAATTGAAAAAACCGTAAAATGTCAAGAGTAAAGTGCCCTTATTTTAAACATTATATCGTTCTAAATGCTTAATCCCTATGTAAAAAAGTTATCTAAGCAAGAATATGTTATTGAATAAAATGAGAAAAATTTATTTTAGCCGTAAATCGAAAATAATGGGTCGAGCGAATCGGTCGATTGCGCCGAGACGCGCTATGATGCAACAGACGAGCGATTGGAACGCCCGAATATTTTCAAAGTCCCAACGTACCGGTCAAGAGTAAAGTACCATTTTCCTACATTAGATTTCGTTCTAAATGCTTAATCCCTATGTAAAAACGTTAGTTAAGCAAGAATATCGTATTTTGAAAAAAATCTAATGATAGGATTTTCCAGAAAATTGAAAAAACCGAAAAATGTCAAGAGTAAAGTGCCATTTTCTGACATTAGATTTCGTTCTAAATGCTTAATCCCTATGTAGAAACGTTAGTTAAGCAAGAATATCGTATTTTTAAAAAAATCTAATGATAGGATTTTTCAGAAAATTGAAAAAACCGTAAAATGTCAAGAGTAAAGTGCCATTATTTTAAACAATGTATCGTTCTAAATGCTTAATCCCTATGTAAAAAAGTTATTTAAGCAAGAATATGTAATTGAAAAAAATTAGAAGAATTTATTTTAGCCGTAAATCGAAAATAATGGGGACACCGGAGCTGTTCGAAGCGCCGAGACGCGCCGCGTACGGCCGAATATTTTCTAAGTCCCAACGTACCGATCAAGAGTAAAGTACCATTTTCCTACATTAGATTTCGTTCTAAATGCTTAATCCCTATGTAAAAACGTTAGTTAAGCAAGAATATCGTATTTTTAAAAAAATCTAATGATAGGATTTTCCAGAAAATTGAAAAAACCGAAAAATGTCAAGAGTAAAGTGCCATTTTCTGACATTAGATTTCGTTCTAAATGCTTAATCCCTATGTAGAAACGTTAGTTAAGCAAGAATATCGTATTTTTAAAAAAATCTAATGATAGGATTTTTCAGAAAATTGAAAAAACCGTAAAATGTCAAGAGTAAAGTGCCATTATTTTAAACAATGTATCGTTCTAAATGCTTAATCCCTATGTAAAAAAGTTATCTAAGCAAGAATATGTTATTGAATAAAATGAGAAAAATTTATTTTAGCCGTAAATCGAAAATAATGGGTCGAGCGAATCGGTCGATTGCGCCGAGACGCGCTATGATGCAACAGACGAGCGATTGGAACGCCCGAATATTTTCAAAGTCCCAACGTACCGATCAAGAGTAAAGTACCATTTTCCTACATTAGATTTCGTTCTAAATGCTTAATCCCTATGTAAAAACGTTAGTTAAGCAAGAATATCGTATTTTTAAAAAAATCTAATGATAGGATTTTCCAGAAAATTGAAAAAACCGAAAAATGTCAAGAGTAAAGTGCCATTTTCTGACATTAGATTTCGTTCTAAATGCTTAATCCCTATGTAGAAACGTTAGTTAAGCAAGAATATCGTATTTTTAAAAAAATCTAATGGTAGGATTTTTCAGAAAATTGAAAAAACCGTAAAATGTCAAGAGTAAAGTGCCCTTATTTTAAACATTATATCGTTCTAAATGCTTAATCCCTATGTAAAAAAGTTATCTAAGCAAGAATATGTTATTGAATAAAATGAGAAAAATTTATTTTAGCCGTAAATCGAAAATAATGGGTCGAGCGAATCGGTCGATTGCGCCGAGACGCGCTATGATGCAACAGACGAGCGATTGGAACGCCCGAATATTTTCAAAGTCCCAACGTACCGATCAAGAGTAAAGTACCATTTTCCTACATTAGATTTCGTTCTAAATGCTTAATCCCTATGTAAAAACGTTAGTTAAGCAAGAATATCGTATTTTTAAAAAAATCTAATGATAGGATTTTCCAGAAAATTGAAAAAACCGAAAAATGTCAAGAGTAAAGTGCCATTTTCTGACATTAGATTTCGTTCTAAATGCTTAATCCCTATGTAGAAACGTTAGTTAAGCAAGAATATCGTATTTTTAAAAAAATCTAATGGTAGGATTTTTCAGAAAATTGAAAAAACCGTAAAATGTCAAGAGTAAAGTGCCCTTATTTTAAACATTATATCGTTCTAAATGCTTAATCCCTATGTAAAAAAGTTATCTAAGCAAGAATATGTTATTGAATAAAATGAGAAAAATTTATTTTAGCCGTAAATCGAAAATAATGGGTCGAGCGAATCGGTCGATTGCGCCGAGACGCGCTATGATGCAACAGACGAGCGATTGGAACGCCCGAATATTTTCAAAGTCCCAACGTACCGGTCAAGAGTAAAGTACCATTTTCCTACATTAGATTTCGTTCTAAATGCTTAATCCCTATGTAAAAACGTTAGTTAAGCAAGAATATCGTATTTTTAAAAAAATCTAATGATAGGATTTTCCAGAAAATTGAAAAAACCGAAAAATGTCAAGAGTAAAGTGCCATTTTCTGACATTAGATTTCGTTCTAAATGCTTAATCCCTATGTAGAAACGTTAGTTAAGCAAGAATATCGTATTTTTAAAAAAATCTAATGGTAGGATTTTTCAGAAAATTGAAAAAACCGTAAAATGTCAAGAGTAAAGTGCCCTTATTTTAAACATTATATCGTTCTAAATGCTTAATCCCTATGTAAAAAAGTTATCTAAGCAAGAATATGTTATTGAATAAAATGAGAAAAATTTATTTTAGCCGTAAATCGAAAATAATGGGTCGAGCGAATCGGTCGATTGCGCCGAGACGCGCTATGATGCAACAGACGAGCGATTGGAACGCCCGAATATTTTCAAAGTCCCAACGTACCGATCAAGAGTAAAGTACCATTTTCCTACATTAGATTTCGTTCTAAATGCTTAATCCCTATGTAAAAACGTTAGTTAAGCAAGAATATCGTATTTTTAAAAAAATCTAATGATAGGATTTTCCAGAAAATTGAAAAAACCGAAAAATGTCAAGAGTAAAGTGCCATTTTCTGACATTAGATTTCGTTCTAAATGCTTAATCCCTATGTAGAAACGTTAGTTAAGCAAGAATATCGTATTTTTAAAAAAATCTAATGGTAGGATTTTTCAGAAAATTGAAAAAACCGTAAAATGTCAAGAGTAAAGTGCCCTTATTTTAAACATTATATCGTTCTAAATGCTTAATCCCTATGTAAAAAAGTTATCTAAGCAAGAATATGTTATTGAATAAAATGAGAAAAATTTATTTTAGCCGTAAATCGAAAATAATGGGTCGAGCGAATCGGTCGATTGCGCCGAGACGCGCCATGATGCAACAGACGAGCGATTGGAACGCCCGAATATTTTCAAAGTCCCAACGTACCGGTCAAGAGTAAAGTACCATTTTCCTACATTAGATTTCGTTCTAAATGCTTAATCCCTATGTAAAAACGTTAGTTAAGCAAGAATATCGTATTTTAAAAAAAATCTAATGATAGGATTTTCCAGAAAATTGAAAAAACCGAAAAATGTCAAGAGTAAAGTGCCATTTTCTGACATTAGATTTCGTTCTAAATGCTTAATCCCTATGTAGAAACGTTAGTTAAGCATGAATATCGTATTTTTAAAAAAATCTAATGATAGGATTTTTCAGAAAATTGAAAAAACCGTAAAATGTCAAGAGTAAAGTGCCCTTATTTTAAACATTATATCGTTCTAAATGCTTAATCCCTATGTAAAAAAGTTATCTAAGCAAGAATATGTTATTGAATAAAATGAGAAAAATTTATTTTAGCCGTAAATCGAAAATAATGGGTCGAGCGAATCGGTCGATTGCGCCGAGACGCGCCATGATGCAACAGACGAGCGATTGGAACGCCCGAATATTTTCAAAGTCCCAACGTACCGGTCAAGAGTAAAGTACCATTTTCCTACATTAGATTTCGTTCTAAATGCTTAATCCCTATGTAAAAACGTTAGTTAAGCAAGAATATCGTATTTTTAAAAAAATCTAATGATAGGATTTTCCAGAAAATTGAAAAAACCGAAAAATGTCAAGAGTAAAGTGCCATTTTCTGACATTAGATTTCGTTCTAAATGCTTAATCCCTATGTAGAAACGTTAGTTAAGCAAGAATATCGTATTTTTAAAAAAATCTAATGGTAGGATTTTTCAGAAAATTGAAAAAACCGTAAAATGTCAAGAGTAAAGTGCCCTTATTTTAAACATTATATCGTTCTAAATGCTTAATCCCTATGTAAAAAAGTTATCTAAGCAAGAATATGTTATTGAATAAAATGAGAAAAATTTATTTTAGCCGTAAATCGAAAATAATGGGTCGAGCGAATCGGTCGATTGCGCCGAGACGCGCTATGATGCAACAGACGAGCGATTGGAACGCCCGAATATTTTCAAAGTCCCAACGTACCGGTCAAGAGTAAAGTACCATTTTCCTACATTAGATTTCGTTCTAAATGCTTAATCCCTATGTAGAAACGTTAGTTATGCAAGATTATCGTATTTTTAAAAAAATCTAATGATAGGATTTTTCAGAAAATTGAAAAAACCGTAAAATGTCAAGAGTAAAGTGCCCTTATTTTAAACATTATATCGTTCTAAATGCTTAATCCCTATGTAAAAAAGTTATCTAAGCAAGAATATGTTATTGAATAAAACGAGAAAAATTTATTTTAGCCGTAAATCGAAAATAATGGGTCGAGCGAATCGGTCGATTGCGCCGAGACGCGCTATGATGCAACAGACGAGCGATTGGAACGCCCGAATATTTTCAAAGTCCCAACGTACCGGTCAAGAGTAAAGTACCATTTTCCTACATTAGATTTCGTTCTAAATGCTTAATCCCTATGTAAAAACGTTAGTTAAGCAAGAATATCGTATTTTTAAAAAAATCTAATGATAGGATTTTCCAGAAAATTGAAAAAACCGAAAAATGTCAAGAGTAAAGTGCCATTTTCTGACATTAGATTTCGTTCTAAATGCTTAATCCCTATGTAGAAACGTTAGTTAAGCAAGAATATCGTATTTTTAAAAAAATCTAATGATAGGATTTTTCAGAAAATTGAAAAAACCGTAAAATGTCAAGAGTAAAGTGCCATTATTTTAAACAATGTATCGTTCTAAATGCTTAATCCCTATGTAAAAAAGTTATCTAAGCAAGAATATGTTATTGAATAAAATGAGAAAAATTTATTTTAGCCGTAAATCGAAAATAATGGGTCGAGCGAATCGGTCGATTGCGCCGAGACGCGCTATGATGCAACAGACGAGCGATTGGAACGCCCGAATATTTTCAAAGTCCCAACGTACCGATCAAGAGTAAAGTACCATTTTCCTACATTAGATTTCGTTCTAAATGCTTAATCCCTATGTAAAAACGTTAGTTAAGCAAGAATATCGTATTTTAAAAAAAATCTAATGATAGGATTTTCCAGAAAATTGAAAAAACCGAAAAATGTCAAGAGTAAAGTGCCATTTTCTGACATTAGATTTCGTTCTAAATGCTTAATCCCTATGTAGAAACGTTAGTTAAGCAAGAATATCGTATTTTTAAAAAAATCTAATGATAGGATTTTTCATAAAATTGAAAAAACCGTAAAATGTCAAGAGTAAAGTGCCCTTATTTTAAACATTATATCGTTCTAAATGCTTAATCCCTATGTAAAAAAGTTATCTAAGCAAGAATATGTTATTGAATAAAATGAGAAAAATTTATTTTAGCCGTAAATCGAAAATAATGGGTCGAGCGAATCGGTCGATTGCGCCGAGACGCGCTATGATGCAACAGACGAGCGATTGGAACGCCCGAATATTTTCAAAGTCCCAACGTACCGATCAAGAGTAAAGTACCATTTTCCTACATTAGATTTCGTTCTAAATGCTTAATCCCTATGTAAAAACGTTAGTTAAGCAAGAATATCGTATTTTAAAAAAAATCTAATGATAGGATTTTCCAGAAAATTGAAAAAACCGAAAAATGTCAAGAGTAAAGTGCCATTTTCTGACATTAGATTTCGTTCTAAATGCTTAATCCCTATGTAGAAACGTTAGTTATGCAAGATTATCGTATTTGTAAAAAAATCTAATGATAGGATTTTTCAGAAAATTGAAAAAACCGTAAAATGTCAAGAGTAAAGTGCCCTTATTTTAAACATTATATCGTTCTAAATGCTTAATCCCTATGTAAAAAAGTTATCTAAGCAAGAATATGTTATTGAATAAAATGAGAAAAATTTATTTTAGCCGTAAATCGAAAATAATGGGTCGAGCGAATCGGTCGATTGCGCCGAGACGCGCTATGATGCAACAGACGAGCGATTGGAACGCCCGAATATTTTCAAAGTCCCAACGTACCGGTCAAGAGTAAAGTACCATTTTCCTACATTAGATTTCGTTCTAAATGCTTAATCCCTATGTAAAAACGTTAGTTAAGCAAGAATATCGTATTTTAAAAAAATCTAATGATAGGATTTTCCAGAAAATTGAAAAAACCGAAAAATGTCAAGAGTAAAGTGCCATTTTCTGACATTAGATTTCGTTCTAAATGCTTAATCCCTATGTAGAAACGTTAGTTATGCAAGATTATCGTATTTTTAAAAAAATCTAATGATAGGATTTTTCAGAAAATTGAAAAAACCGTAAAATGTCAAGAGTAAAGTGCCCTTATTTTAAACATTATATCGTTCTAAATGCTTAATCCCTATGTAAAAAAGTTATCTAAGCAAGAATATGTTATTGAATAAAATGAGAAAAATTTATTTTAGCCGTAAATCGAAAATAATGGGTCGAGCGAATCGGTCGATTGCGCCGAGACGCGCCATGATGCAACAGACGAGCGATTGGAACGCCCGAATATTTTCAAAGTCCCAACGTACCGGTCAAGAGTAAAGTACCATTTTCCTACATTAGATTTCGTTCTAAATGCTTAATCCCTATGTAAAAACGTTAGTTAAGCAAGAATATCGTATTTTTAAAAAAATCTAATGATAGGATTTTCCAGAAAATTGAAAAAACCGAAAAATGTCAAGAGTAAAGTGCCATTTTCTGACATTAGATTTCGTTCTAAATGCTTAATCCCTATGTAGAAACGTTAGTTAAGCAAGAATATCGTATTTTTAAAAAAATCTAATGGTAGGATTTTTCAGAAAATTGAAAAAACCGTAAAATGTCAAGAGTAAAGTGCCCTTATTTTAAACATTATATCGTTCTAAATGCTTAATCCCTATGTAAAAACGTTAGTTAAGCAAGAACATCGTATTTTTAAAAAAATCTAATGATAGGATTTTCCAGAAAATTGAAAAAACCGAAAAATGTCAAGAGTAAAGTGCCATTTTCTGACATTAGATTTCGTTCTAAATGCTTAATCCCTATGTAGAAACGTTAGTTAAGCAAGAATATCGTATTTTTAAAAAAATCTAATGGTAGGATTTTTCAGAAAATTGAAAAAACCGTAAAATGTCAAGAGTAAAGTGCCCTTATTTTAAACATTATATCGTTCTAAATGCTTAATCCCTATGTAAAAAAGTTATCTAAGCAAGAATATGTTATTGAATAAAATGAGAAAAATTTATTTTAGCCGTAAATCGAAAAAAAGACTGTTCGTTTCTCTGTCTCTCTCGCGCGATCGAAGTATTGATGTTTCCCGGCAATGTAATGGGATATTAATTAAACTTTATACACGAAATTACTCGTTTTGATCCCCGCTACACAGCCGTATACTTTTTATAATTTTGTGGAATCGGGAACCTTGAAATATTTAACATAACGCGGATCGACTGTCTCTGTCTCTTTCTAGATCGGAATAATCGATGTTTCCCGGCAAACTAATGGGATATTAATTATACTTTATACACGAAATTACTCGTTTTGATCCCCGCTACACAGCCGTATACTTTTTATAATTTTGTGGAATCGGTAACCTTGAAATATTTAACATAACGCGGATCGACTGTCTCTGTCTCTTTCTAGATCGGAATAATCGATGTTTCCCGGCAAACTATTGGGAGTTTAATTAAACTTTATACATGAAATTACTCGTTTTGATCCCCGCTACACAGCCGTATACTTTTTATAATTTTGTGGAATCGGGAACCTTGAAATATTTAACATAACGCGGATCGACTGTCTCTGTCTCTTTCTAGATCGGAATAATCGATGTTTCCCGGCAAACTATTGGGAGATTAATTAAACTTTATACACGAAATTACTCGTTTTGATCCCCGCTACACAGCCGTATACTTTTTATAATTTTGTGGAATCGGTAACCTTGAAATATTTAACATAACGCGGATCGACTGTCTCTGTCTCTTTCTAGATCGGAATAATCGATGTTTCCCGGCAAACTAATGGGATATTAATTAAACTTTATACACGAAATTACTCGTTTTGATCCCTGCTACACAGCCGTATACTTTTTATAATTTTGTGGAATCGGGAACCTTGAAATATTTAACATAACGCGGATCGTCTATCTCTGTCTCTTTCTAGATCGGAAGAATCGATGTTTCCCGGCAAACTAATGGGAGTTTAATTAAACTTTATGCATCAAATCATTCAGTTTGACTCCTGCAACACAACCAAACACTCTCTGTAATTTTCTGAACTGAAAAACCACTGAAATTGCGCTCGAAATGCGGAGCGACGGGTCGA
>NW_027476512.1:15000-27500 GCF_051020955.1 Megalopta genalis | reverse complement strand
ACCCGCCACCGATTGGTTTTGATCTAATAAAAGCGTTCCTACCATCTCTGGTCGGAACTCTGTTTTGCATGTATTAGCTCTAGAATTACCACAGTTATCCAAGTAAATTTTAGTACGATCTAAGAAACCATAACTGATTTAATGAGCCATTCGCGGTTTCACCTTAATACGGCATGTACTGAGACATGCATGGCTTAATCTTTGAGACAAGCATATGACTACTGGCAGGATCAACCAGGGAACTATACAATATGTATATATAAAATGGACAAAATTTAAATCCTTTTCCATCGTCGCCTGTTTCATATATATATGTCAGGTCGACACACCATTTTTCTCTTTCAAATATGTACAAGTTTTGCCACATTCCGCGCTTGTAACATATCTTCTTTAACGCTCAATTTCTTTCATTTTTCTACCATACAGATATTTTACCGTACGCCCAAAAACGTACGTATTATATTTTTGTTCTATCATAAAATCACATTTTTCTACGTACGCCAGCTTCGTACGTTTCTATCTTTGCCTTCATAAAATCACAAGATAATTTTATCTTCAAGAGTCTCGCTATTAACATCTTGTAAGATAAATGTACGTCCCAGCTAAAACGTACAAATACTTCAAGTTAAGTAATAATATATCATCGCTATTGACAAATTTTTAAGATCCAAGACACAGTTCTCTCTATATGTTTTAATATTTTTTATGTACTCAAATATATTCAAAGGAAAAAGTACATGGGTGATGCCATAGTCGTGGAAGCGCGTACGCTCACGCTGATCTTCTGACCGCCGGAAGCACGAAACCTCTGATCTGGGCAAAATCGGCAAGCCGAGGAAGAACGGACAGGACACATGCTGGACTGGCGAGAAAGCGTGTTCTTCCGCTCGCGCTAGGCATTTCGATTTCTGACACCTCTTGATTTAAAAAATCAGTTTTTTGATAGTTTTCTCTCTCCACTGGGCTATTCATTTTAGCCACAGTTTTCAATTGGTACGATTTGCTTCCAAATCTTACAGATGCATTTTAAAAAATTTTTCCATCGCTCGGACAGAAGAGTCGATTGCTCAGTGAGTACGAGTATACATACAAAGTGCATACGGGTAACCAACCCCGTAGGGCTTGCCACATATGGGCCATTCGGTCAAAGACACCGACCCGTGGCCACGCTGTGTGGAGAAAAGTCCGTAACGTAAACGGCACGAAACAGTCAGGACCGAAGCCCCGAAGGAGCTCTGAGACAGCTTCTCGACCGAGATCGTAGAATTGGCCCAAAACCCGCTCTGCTCCGTCCGCCTCGCACGGACCGTGTATCTCTTATAGATACCGAACGGCCGGCAAGGACGCCGGCGCCGCCGGCCGAATAGCACGCGCGCTTATGAGTGTAAACCGCTGCGGCAACAGACCGCCCGGCCGTGCTGTTGTAACATAGCGCGTGAACGAACGAAAAAAATTTTTATAGTAAACATTAAAATAAATTACACTACCGTAAACTAGACAAAAAATTACACATTTTTTCCCAATATGAAAATTTTCACAAACTTTTTAAAGTCCCATCGCATCGAGTAAACTTTTTTAATAACGCGTCCGCACGATTCTAAATGCTTAATCCATATGTGAAATCGTTCACTGATCACGAATATCGTATTTAAAAAAATTACAAAAATTTATTTTTCAAAATAATCAAAAAAAACCGAAAAATCACAAGAGTAAAGTACCATTATTTTAAACAACATGTCGTTCTAAATGCTTAATCCCTATGTAAAAAAGTTATTTAAGCAAGAATATGTAATTGAAAAAAATTAGAAAAATTTATTTTAGCCGTAAATCGAAAATAATGGGGACACCGGAGCTGTTCGAAGCGCCGAGACGCGCCGCGTACGGCCGAATATTTTCTAAGTCCCAACGTACCGATCAAGAGTAAAGTACCATTTTCCTACATTAGATTTCGTTCTAAATGCTTAATCCCTATGTAAAAACGTTAGTTAAGCAAGAATATCGTATTTTTAAAAAAATCTAATGATAGGATTTTCCAGAAAATTGAAAAAACCGAAAAATGTCAAGAGTAAAGTGCCATTTTCTGACATTAGATTTCGTTCTAAATGCTTAATCCCTATGTAGAAACGTTAGTTAAGCAAGAATATCGTATTTTTAAAAAAATCTAATGATAGGATTTTTCATAAAATTGAAAAAACCGTAAAATGTCAAGAGTAAAGTGCCCTTATTTTAAACATTATATCGTTCTAAATGCTTAATCCCTATGTAAAAAAGTTATCTAAGCAAGAATATGTTATTGAATAAAATGAGAAAAATTTATTTTAGCCGTAAATCGAAAATAATGGGGACACCGGAGCTGTTCGAAGCGCCGAGCGCGCCGCGTACGCCCGAATATTTTCTAAGTCCCAACGTACCGATCAAGAGTAAAGTACCATTTTCCTACATTAGATTTCGTTCTAAATGCTTAATCCCTATGTAAAAACGTTAGTTAAGCAAGAATATCGTATTTTAAAAAAAATCTAATGATAGGATTTTCCAGAAAATTGAAAAAACCGAAAAATGTCAAGAGTAAAGTGCCATTTTCTGACATTAGATTTCGTTCTAAATGCTTAATCCCTATGTAGAAACGTTAGTTATGCAAGATTATCGTATTTTTAAAAAAATCTAATGATAGGATTTTTCAGAAAATTGAAAAAACCGTAAAATGTCAAGAGTAAAGTGCCCTTATTTTAAACATTATATCGTTCTAAATGCTTAATCCCTATGTAAAAAAGTTATCTAAGCAAGAATATGTTATTGAATAAAATGAGAAAAATTTATTTTAGCCGTAAATCGAAAATAATGGGTCGAGCGAATCGGTCGATTGCGCCGAGACGCGCTATGATGCAACAGACGAGCGATTGGAACGCCCGAATATTTTCAAAGTCCCAACGTACCGGTCAAGAGTAAAGTACCATTTTCCTACATTAGATTTCGTTCTAAATGCTTAATCCCTATGTAAAAACGTTAGTTAAGCAAGAATATCGTATTTTAAAAAAAATCTAATGATAGGATTTTCCAGAAAATTGAAAAAACCGAAAAATGTCAAGAGTAAAGTGCCATTTTCTGACATTAGATTTCGTTCTAAATGCTTAATCCCTATGTAGAAACGTTAGTTAAGCAAGAATATCGTATTTTTAAAAAAATCTAATGATAGGATTTTTCAGAAAATTGAAAAAACCGTAAAATGTCAAGAGTAAAGTGCCATTATTTTAAACAATGTATCGTTCTAAATGCTTAATACCTATGTAAAAAAGTTATTTAAGCAAGAATATGTAATTGAAAAAAATTAGAAGAATTTATTTTAGCCGTAAATCGAAAATAATGGGGACACCGGAGCTGTTCGAAGCGCCGAGACGCGCCGCGTACGGCCGAATATTTTCTAAGTCCCAACGTACCGATCAAGAGTAAAGTACCATTTTCCTACATTAGATTTCGTTCTAAATGCTTAATCCCTATGTAAAAACGTTAGTTAAGCAAGAATATCGTATTTTTAAAAAAATCTAATGATAGGATTTTCCAGAAAATTGAAAAAACCGAAAAATGTCAAGAGTAAAGTGCCATTTTCTGACATTAGATTTCGTTCTAAATGCTTAATCCCTATGTAGAAACGTTAGTTATGCAAGATTATCGTATTTTTAAAAAAATCTAATGATAGGATTTTTCAGAAAATTGAAAAAACCGTAAAATGTCAAGAGTAAAGTGCCCTTATTTTAAACATTATATCGTTCTAAATGCTTAATCCCTATGTAAAAAAGTTATCTAAGCAAGAATATGTTATTGAATAAAATGAGAAAAATTTATTTTAGCCGTAAATCGAAAATAATGGGTCGAGCGAATCGGTCGATTGCGCCGAGACGCGCTATGATGCAACAGACGAGCGATTGGAACGCCCGAATATTTTCAAAGTCCCAACGTACCGGTCAAGAGTAAAGTACCATTTTCCTACATTAGATTTCGTTCTAAATGCTTAATCCCTATGTAAAAACGTTAGTTAAGCAAGAATATCGTATTTTAAAAAAAATCTAATGATAGGATTTTCCAGAAAATTGAAAAAACCGAAAAATGTCAAGAGTAAAGTGCCATTTTCTGACATTAGATTTCGTTCTAAATGCTTAATCCCTATGTAGAAACGTTAGTTAAGCAAGAATATCGTATTTTTAAAAAAATCTAATGATAGGATTTTTCAGAAAATTGAAAAAACCGTAAAATGTCAAGAGTAAAGTGCCATTATTTTAAGCAATGTATCGTTCTAAATGCTTAATCCCTATGTAAAAAAGTTATTTAAGCAAGAATATGTAATTGAAAAAAATTAGAAGAATTTATTTTAGCCGTAAATCGAAAATAATGGGGACACCGGAGCTGTTCGAAGCGCCGAGACGCGCCGCGTACGGCCGAATATTTTCTAAGTCCCAACGTACCGATCAAGAGTAAAGTACCATTTTCCTACATTAGATTTCGTTCTAAATGCTTAATCCCTATGTAAAAACGTTAGTTAAGCAAGAATATCGTATTTTTAAAAAAATCTAATGATAGGATTTTCCAGAAAATTGAAAAAACCGAAAAATGTCAAGAGTAAAGTGCCATTTTCTGACATTAGATTTCGTTCTAAATGCTTAATCCCTATGTAGAAACGTTAGTTATGCAAGATTATCGTATTTTTAAAAAAATCTAATGATAGGATTTTTCAGAAAATTGAAAAAACCGTAAAATGTCAAGAGTAAAGTGCCCTTATTTTAAACATTATATCGTTCTAAATGCTTAATCCCTATGTAAAAAAGTTATCTAAGCAAGAATATGTTATTGAATAAAATGAGAAAAATTTATTTTAGCCGTAAATCGAAAATAATGGGTCGAGCGAATCGGTCGATTGCGCCGAGACGCGCTATGATGCAACAGACGAGCGATTGGAACGCCCGAATATTTTCAAAGTCCCAACGTACCGGTCAAGAGTAAAGTACCATTTTCCTACATTAGATTTCGTTCTAAATGCTTAATCCCTATGTAAAAACGTTAGTTAAGCAAGAATATCGTATTTTTAAAAAAATCTAATGATAGGATTTTCCAGAAAATTGAAAAAACCGAAAAATGTCAAGAGTAAAGTGCCATTTTCTGACATTAGATTTCGTTCTAAATGCTTAATCCCTATGTAGAAACGTTAGTTATGCAAGATTATCGTATTTTTAAAAAAATCTAATGATAGGATTTTTCAGAAAATTGAAAAAACCGTAAAATGTCAAGAGTAAAGTGCCCTTATTTTAAACATTATATCGTTCTAAATGCTTAATCCCTATGTAAAAAAGTTATCTAAGCAAGAATATGTTATTGAATAAAATGAGAAAAATTTATTTTAGCCGTAAATCGAAAATAATGGGTCGAGCGAATCGGTCGATTGCGCCGAGACGCGCTATGATGCAACAGACGAGCGATTGGAACGCCCGAATATTTTCAAAGTCCCAACGTACCGGTCAAGAGTAAAGTACCATTTTCCTACATTAGATTTCGTTCTAAATGCTTAATCCCTATGTAAAAACGTTAGTTAAGCAAGAATATCGTATTTTAAAAAAAATCTAATGATAGGATTTTCCAGAAAATTGAAAAAACCGAAAAATGTCAAGAGTAAAGTGCCATTTTCTGACATTAGATTTCGTTCTAAATGCTTAATCCCTATGTAGAAACGTTAGTTAAGCAAGAATATCGTATTTTTAAAAAAATCTAATGATAGGATTTTTCAGAAAATTGAAAAAACCGTAAAATGTCAAGAGTAAAGTGCCATTATTTTAAGCAATGTATCGTTCTAAATGCTTAATCCCTATGTAAAAAAGTTATTTAAGCAAGAATATGTAATTGAAAAAAATTAGAAGAATTTATTTTAGCCGTAAATCGAAAATAATGGGGACACCGGAGCTGTTCGAAGCGCCGAGACGCGCCGCGTACGGCCGAATATTTTCTAAGTCCCAACGTACCGATCAAGAGTAAAGTACCATTTTCCTACATTAGATTTCGTTCTAAATGCTTAATCCCTATGTAAAAACGTTAGTTAAGCAAGAATATCGTATTTTTAAAAAAATCTAATGATAGGATTTTCCAGAAAATTGAAAAAACCGAAAAATGTCAAGAGTAAAGTGCCATTTTCTGACATTAGATTTCGTTCTAAATGCTTAATCCCTATGTAGAAACGTTAGTTATGCAAGATTATCGTATTTTTAAAAAAATCTAATGATAGGATTTTTCAGAAAATTGAAAAAACCGTAAAATGTCAAGAGTAAAGTGCCCTTATTTTAAACATTATATCGTTCTAAATGCTTAATCCCTATGTAAAAAAGTTATCTAAGCAAGAATATGTTATTGAATAAAATTAGAAGAATTTATTTTAGCCGTAAATCGAAAATAATGGGGACACCGGAGCTGTTCGAAGCGCCGAGACGCGCCGCGTACGGCCGAATATTTTCTAAGTCCCAACGTACCGATCAAGAGTAAAGTACCATTTTCCTACATTAGATTTCGTTCTAAATGCTTAATCCCTATGTAAAAACGTTAGTTAAGCAAGAATATCGTATTTTAAAAAAAATCTAATGATAGGATTTTCCAGAAAATTGAAAAAACCGAAAAATGTCAAGAGTAAAGTGCCATTTTCTGACATTAGATTTCGTTCTAAATGCTTAATCCCTATGTAGAAACGTTAGTTATGCAAGATTATCGTATTTGTAAAAAAATCTAATGATAGGATTTTTCAGAAAATTGAAAAAACCGTAAAATGTCAAGAGTAAAGTGCCCTTATTTTAAACATTATATCGTTCTAAATGCTTAATCCCTATGTAAAAAAGTTATCTAAGCAAGAATATGTTATTGAATAAAATGAGAAAAATTTATTTTAGCCGTAAATCGAAAATAATGGGTCGAGCGAATCGGTCGATTGCGCCGAGACGCGCTATGATGCAACAGACGAGCGATTGGAACGCCCGAATATTTTCAAAGTCCCAACGTACCGGTCAAGAGTAAAGTACCATTTTCCTACATTAGATTTCGTTCTAAATGCTTAATCCCTATGTAAAAACGTTAGTTAAGCAAGAATATCGTATTTTAAAAAAAATCTAATGATAGGATTTTCCAGAAAATTGAAAAAACCGAAAAATGTCAAGAGTAAAGTGCCATTTTCTGACATTAGATTTCGTTCTAAATGCTTAATCCCTATGTAGAAACGTTAGTTAAGCAAGAATATCGTATTTTTAAAAAAATCTAATGATAGGATTTTTCAGAAAATTGAAAAAACCGTAAAATGTCAAGAGTAAAGTGCCATTATTTTAAACAATGTATCGTTCTAAATGCTTAATCCCTATGTAAAAAAGTTATTTAAGCAAGAATATGTAATTGAAAAAAATTAGAAGAATTTATTTTAGCCGTAAATCGAAAATAATGGGGACACCGGAGCTGTTCGAAGCGCCGAGCGCGCCGCGTACGCCCGAATATTTTCTAAGTCCCAACGTACCGATCAAGAGTAAAGTACCATTTTCCTACATTAGATTTCGTTCTAAATGCTTAATCCCTATGTAAAAACGTTAGTTAAGCAAGAATATCGTATTTTAAAAAAAATCTAATGATAGGATTTTCCAGAAAATTGAAAAAACCGAAAAATGTCAAGAGTAAAGTGCCATTTTCTGACATTAGATTTCGTTCTAAATGCTTAATCCCTATGTAGAAACGTTAGTTATGCAAGATTATCGTATTTTTAAAAAAATCTAATGATAGGATTTTTCAGAAAATTGAAAAAACCGTAAAATGTCAAGAGTAAAGTGCCCTTATTTTAAACATTATATCGTTCTAAATGCTTAATCCCTATGTAAAAAAGTTATCTAAGCAAGAATATGTTATTGAATAAAATGAGAAAAATTTATTTTAGCCGTAAATCGAAAATAATGGGTCGAGCGAATCGGTCGATTGCGCCGAGACGCGCTATGATGCAACAGACGAGCGATTGGAACGCCCGAATATTTTCAAAGTCCCAACGTACCGGTCAAGAGTAAAGTACCATTTTCCTACATTAGATTTCGTTCTAAATGCTTAATCCCTATGTAAAAACGTTAGTTAAGCAAGAATATCGTATTTTAAAAAAAATCTAATGATAGGATTTTCCAGAAAATTGAAAAAACCGAAAAATGTCAAGAGTAAAGTGCCATTTTCTGACATTAGATTTCGTTCTAAATGCTTAATCCCTATGTAGAAACGTTAGTTAAGCAAGAATATCGTATTTTTAAAAAAATCTAATGATAGGATTTTTCAGAAAATTGAAAAAACCGTAAAATGTCAAGAGTAAAGTGCCATTATTTTAAACAATGTATCGTTCTAAATGCTTAATCCCTATGTAAAAAAGTTATCTAAGCAAGAATATGTTATTGAATAAAATTAGAAGAATTTATTTTAGCCGTAAATCGAAAATAATGGGGACACCGGAGCTGTTCGAAGCGCCGAGACGCGCCGCGTACGGCCGAATATTTTCTAAGTCCCAACGTACCGATCAAGAGTAAAGTACCATTTTCCTACATTAGATTTCGTTCTAAATGCTTAATCCCTATGTAAAAACGTTAGTTAAGCAAGAATATCGTATTTTAAAAAAAATCTAATGATAGGATTTTCCAGAAAATTGAAAAAACCGAAAAATGTCAAGAGTAAAGTGCCATTTTCTGACATTAGATTTCGTTCTAAATGCTTAATCCCTATGTAGAAACGTTAGTTATGCAAGATTATCGTATTTGTAAAAAAATCTAATGATAGGATTTTTCAGAAAATTGAAAAAACCGTAAAATGTCAAGAGTAAAGTGCCATTATTTTAAGCAATGTATCGTTCTAAATGCTTAATCCCTATGTAAAAAAGTTATTTAAGCAAGAATATGTAATTGAAAAAAATTAGAAGAATTTATTTTAGCCGTAAATCGAAAATAATGGGGACACCGGAGCTGTTCGAAGCGCCGAGACGCGCCGCGTACGGCCGAATATTTTCTAAGTCCCAACGTACCGATCAAGAGTAAAGTACCATTTTCCTACATTAGATTTCGTTCTAAATGCTTAATCCCTATGTAGAAACGTTAGTTAAGCAAGAATATCGTATTTTTAAAAAAATCTAATGGTAGGATTTTTCAGAAAATTGAAAAAACCGTAAAATGTCAAGAGTAAAGTGCCCTTATTTTAAACATTATATCGTTCTAAATGCTTAATCCCTATGTAAAAACGTTAGTTAAGCAAGAACATCGTATTTTTAAAAAAATCTAATGATAGGATTTTCCAGAAAATTGAAAAAACCGAAAAATGTCAAGAGTAAAGTGCCATTTTCTGACATTAGATTTCGTTCTAAATGCTTAATCCCTATGTAGAAACGTTAGTTAAGCAAGAATATCGTATTTTTAAAAAAATCTAATGGTAGGATTTTTCAGAAAATTGAAAAAACCGTAAAATGTCAAGAGTAAAGTGCCCTTATTTTAAACATTATATCGTTCTAAATGCTTAATCCCTATGTAAAAAAGTTATCTAAGCAAGAATATGTTATTGAATAAAATGAGAAAAATTTATTTTAGCCGTAAATCGAAAAAAAGACTGTTCGTTTCTCTGTCTCTCTCGCGCGATCGAAGTATTGATGTTTCCCGGCAATGTAATGGGATATTAATTAAACTTTATACACGAAATTACTCGTTTTGATCCCCGCTACACAGCCGTATACTTTTTATAATTTTGTGGAATCGGGAACCTTGAAATATTTAACATAACGCGGATCGACTGTCTCTGTCTCTTTCTAGATCGGAATAATCGATGTTTCCCGGCAAACTAATGGGATATTAATTATACTTTATACACGAAATTACTCGTTTTGATCCCCGCTACACAGCCGTATACTTTTTATAATTTTGTGGAATCGGTAACCTTGAAATATTTAACATAACGCGGATCGACTGTCTCTGTCTCTTTCTAGATCGGAATAATCGATGTTTCCCGGCAAACTATTGGGAGTTTAATTAAACTTTATACATGAAATTACTCGTTTTGATCCCCGCTACACAGCCGTATACTTTTTATAATTTTGTGGAATCGGGAACCTTGAAATATTTAACATAACGCGGATCGACTGTCTCTGTCTCTTTCTAGATCGGAATAATCGATGTTTCCCGGCAAACTATTGGGAGATTAATTAAACTTTATACACGAAATTACTCGTTTTGATCCCCGCTACACAGCCGTATACTTTTTATAATTTTGTGGAATCGGGAACCTTGAAATATTTAACATAACGCGGATCGACTGTCTCTGTCTCTTTCTAGATCGGAATAATCGATGTTTCCCGGCAAACTAATGGGATATTAATTATACTTTATACACGAAATTACTCGTTTTGATCCCCGCTACACAGCCGTATACTTTTTATAATTTTGTGGAATCGGTAACCTTGAAATATTTAACATAACGCGGATCGACTGTCTCTGTCTCTTTCTAGATCGGAATAATCGATGTTTCCCGGCAAACTATTGGGAGTTTAATTAAACTTTATACATGAAATTACTCGTTTTGATCCCCGCTACACAGCCGTATACTTTTTATAATTTTGTGGAATCGGGAACCTTGAAATATTTAACATAACGCGGATCGACTGTCTCTGTCTCTTTCTAGATCGGAATAATCGATGTTTCCCGGCAAACTATTGGGAGATTAATTAAACTTTATACACGAAATTACTCGTTTTGATCCCCGCTACACAGCCGTATACTTTTTATAATTTTGTGGAATCGGGAACCTTGAAATATTTAACATAACGCGGATCGACTGTCTCTGTCTCTTTCTAGATCGGAATAATCGATGTTTCCCGGCAAACTATTGGGAGTTTAATTAAACTTTATACACGAAATTACTCGTTTTGATCCCCGCTACACAGCCGTATACTTTTTATAATTTTGTGGAATCGGTAACCTTGAAATATTTAACATAACGCGGATCGACTGTCTCTGTCTCTTTCTAGATCGGAATAATCGATGTTTCCCGGCAAACTATTGGGAGTTTAATTAAACTTTATACATGAAATTACTCGTTTTGATCCCCGCTACACAGCCGTATACTTTTTATAATTTTGTGGAATCGGGAACCTTGAAATATTTAACATAACGCGGATCGACTGTCTCTGTCTCTTTCTAGATCGGAATAATCGATGTTTCCCGGCAAACTATTGGGAGATTAATTAAACTTTATACACGAAATTACTCGTTTTGATCCCCGCTACACAGCCGTATACTTTTTATAATTTTGTGGAATCGGGAACCTTGAAATATTTAACATAACGCGGATCGACTGTCTCTGTCTCTTTCTAGATCGGAATAATCGATGTTTCCCGGCAAACTATTGGGAGATTAATTAAACTTTATACACGAAATTACTCGTTTTGATCCCCGCTACACAGCCGTATACTTTTTATAATTTTGTGGAATCGGTAACCTTGAAATATTTAACATAACGCGGATCGACTGTCTCTGTCTCTTTCTAGATCGGAATAATCGATGTTTCCCGGCAAACTATTGGGAGTTTAATTAAACTTTATACATGAAATTACTCGTTTTGATCCCCGCTACACAGCCGTATACTTTTTATAATTTTGTGGAATCGGGAACCTTGAAATATTTAACATAACGCGGATCGACTGTCTCTGTCTCTTTCTAGATCGGAATAATCGATGTTTCCCGGCAAACTATTGGGAGATTAATTAAACTTTATACACGAAATTACTCGTTTTGATCCCCGCTACACAGCCGTATACTTTTTATAATTTTGTGGAATCGGGAACCTTGAAATATTTAACATAACGCGGATCGACTGTCTCTGTCTCTTTCTAGATCGGAATAATCGATGTTTCCCGGCAAACTATTGGGAGATTAATTAAACTTTATACACGAAATTACTCGTTTTGATCCCCGCTACACAGCCGTATACTTTTTATAATTTTGTGGAATCGGTAACCTTGAAATATTTAACATAACGCGGATCGACTGTCTCTGTCTCTTTCTAGATCGGAATAATCGATGTTTCCCGGCAAACTAATGGGATATTAATTAAACTTTATACACGAAATTACTCGTTTTGATCCCTGCTACACAGCCGTATACTTTTTATAATTTTGTGGAATCGGGAACCTTGAAATATTTAACATAACGCGGATCGTCTATCTCTGTCTCTTTCTAGATCGGAAGAATCGATGTTTCCCGGCAAACTAATGGGAGTTTAATTAAACTTTATGCATCAAATCATTCAGTTTGACTCCTGCAACACAACCAAACACTCTCTGTAATTTTCTGAACTGAAAAACCACTGAAATTGCGCTCGAAATGCGGAGCGACGGGTCGACGCGTCTGCACTGTGCGACGGCTAGTCAAAACGTCCGAACAGCGTATTGTTTTCGATCTCTTGGTATAATATTCGTATTCCTTGCTGTGTAT
>NW_027476512.1:0-5000 GCF_051020955.1 Megalopta genalis | reverse complement strand
AGTTATCCAAGTAAATTTTAGTACGATCTAAGAAACCATAACTGATTTAATGAGCCATTCGCGGTTTCACCTTAATACGGCATGTACTGAGACATGCATGGCTTAATCTTTGAGACAAGCATATGACTACTGGCAGGATCAACCAGGGAACTATACAATATGTATATATAAAATGGACAAAATTTAAATCCTTTTCCATCGTCGCCTGTTTCATATATATATGTCAGGTCGACACACCATTTTTCTCTTTCAAATATGTACAAGTTTTGCCACATTCCGCGCTTGTAACATATCTTCTTTAACGCTCAATTTCTTTCATTTTTCTACCATACAGATATTTTACCGTACGCCCAAAAACGTACGTATTATATTTTTGTTCTATCATAAAATCACATTTTTCTACGTACGCCAGCTTCGTACGTTTCTATCTTTGCCTTCATAAAATCACAAGATAATTTTATCTTCAAGAGTCTCGCTATTAACATCTTGTAAGATAAATGTACGTCCCAGCTAAAACGTACAAATACTTCAAGTTAAGTAATAATATATCATCGCTATTGACAAATTTTTAAGATCCAAGACACAGTTCTCTCTATATGTTTTAATATTTTTTATGTACTCAAATATATTCAAAGGAAAAAGTACATGGGTGATGCCATAGTCGTGGAAGCGCGTACGCTCACGCTGATCTTCTGACCGCCGGAAGCACGAAACCTCTGATCTGGGCAAAATCGGCAAGCCGAGGAAGAACGGACAGGACACATGCTGGACTGGCGAGAAAGCGTGTTCTTCCGCTCGCGCTAGGCATTTCGATTTCTGACACCTCTTGATTTAAAAAATCAGTTTTTTGATAGTTTTCTCTCTCCACTGGGCTATTCATTTTAGCCACAGTTTTCAATTGGTACGATTTGCTTCCAAATCTTACAGATGCATTTTAAAAAATTTTTCCATCGCTCGGACAGAAGAGTCGATTGCTCAGTGAGTACGAGTATACATACAAAGTGCATACGGGTAACCAACCCCGTAGGGCTTGCCACATATGGGCCATTCGGTCAAAGACACCGACCCGTGGCCACGCTGTGTGGAGAAAAGTCCGTAACGTAAACGGCACGAAACAGTCAGGACCGAAGCCCCGAAGGAGCTCTGAGACAGCTTCTCGACCGAGATCGTAGAATTGGCCCAAAACCCGCTCTGCTCCGTCCGCCTCGCACGGACCGTGTATCTCTTATAGATACCGAACGGCCGGCAAGGACGCCGGCGCCGCCGGCCGAATAGCACGCGCGCTTATGAGTGTAAACCGCTGCGGCAACAGACCGCCCGGCCGTGCTGTTGTAACATAGCGCGTGAACGAACGAAAAAAATTTTTATAGTAAACATTAAAATAAATTACACTACCGTAAACTAGACAAAAAATTACACATTTTTTCCCAATATGAAAATTTTCACAAACTTTTTAAAGTCCCATCGCATCGAGTAAACTTTTTTAATAACGCGTCCGCACGATTCTAAATGCTTAATCCATATGTGAAATCGTTCACTGATCACGAATATCGTATTTAAAAAAATTACAAAAATTTATTTTTCAAAATAATCAAAAAAAACCGAAAAATCACAAGAGTAAAGTACCATTATTTTAAACAACATGTCGTTCTAAATGCTTAATCCCTATGTAAAAAAGTTATTTAAGCAAGAATATGTAATTGAAAAAAATTAGAAAAATTTATTTTAGCCGTAAATCGAAAATAATGGGGACACCGGAGCTGTTCGAAGCGCCGAGACGCGCCGCGTACGGCCGAATATTTTCTAAGTCCCAACGTACCGATCAAGAGTAAAGTACCATTTTCCTACATTAGATTTCGTTCTAAATGCTTAATCCCTATGTAAAAACGTTAGTTAAGCAAGAATATCGTATTTTTAAAAAAATCTAATGATAGGATTTTCCAGAAAATTGAAAAAACCGAAAAATGTCAAGAGTAAAGTGCCATTTTCTGACATTAGATTTCGTTCTAAATGCTTAATCCCTATGTAGAAACGTTAGTTAAGCAAGAATATCGTATTTTTAAAAAAATCTAATGATAGGATTTTTCATAAAATTGAAAAAACCGTAAAATGTCAAGAGTAAAGTGCCCTTATTTTAAACATTATATCGTTCTAAATGCTTAATCCCTATGTAAAAAAGTTATCTAAGCAAGAATATGTTATTGAATAAAATGAGAAAAATTTATTTTAGCCGTAAATCGAAAATAATGGGGACACCGGAGCTGTTCGAAGCGCCGAGCGCGCCGCGTACGCCCGAATATTTTCTAAGTCCCAACGTACCGATCAAGAGTAAAGTACCATTTTCCTACATTAGATTTCGTTCTAAATGCTTAATCCCTATGTAAAAACGTTAGTTAAGCAAGAATATCGTATTTTAAAAAAAATCTAATGATAGGATTTTCCAGAAAATTGAAAAAACCGAAAAATGTCAAGAGTAAAGTGCCATTTTCTGACATTAGATTTCGTTCTAAATGCTTAATCCCTATGTAGAAACGTTAGTTATGCAAGATTATCGTATTTTTAAAAAAATCTAATGATAGGATTTTTCAGAAAATTGAAAAAACCGTAAAATGTCAAGAGTAAAGTGCCCTTATTTTAAACATTATATCGTTCTAAATGCTTAATCCCTATGTAAAAAAGTTATCTAAGCAAGAATATGTTATTGAATAAAATGAGAAAAATTTATTTTAGCCGTAAATCGAAAATAATGGGTCGAGCGAATCGGTCGATTGCGCCGAGACGCGCTATGATGCAACAGACGAGCGATTGGAACGCCCGAATATTTTCAAAGTCCCAACGTACCGGTCAAGAGTAAAGTACCATTTTCCTACATTAGATTTCGTTCTAAATGCTTAATCCCTATGTAAAAACGTTAGTTAAGCAAGAATATCGTATTTTAAAAAAAATCTAATGATAGGATTTTCCAGAAAATTGAAAAAACCGAAAAATGTCAAGAGTAAAGTGCCATTTTCTGACATTAGATTTCGTTCTAAATGCTTAATCCCTATGTAGAAACGTTAGTTAAGCAAGAATATCGTATTTTTAAAAAAATCTAATGATAGGATTTTTCAGAAAATTGAAAAAACCGTAAAATGTCAAGAGTAAAGTGCCATTATTTTAAACAATGTATCGTTCTAAATGCTTAATACCTATGTAAAAAAGTTATTTAAGCAAGAATATGTAATTGAAAAAAATTAGAAGAATTTATTTTAGCCGTAAATCGAAAATAATGGGGACACCGGAGCTGTTCGAAGCGCCGAGACGCGCCGCGTACGGCCGAATATTTTCTAAGTCCCAACGTACCGATCAAGAGTAAAGTACCATTTTCCTACATTAGATTTCGTTCTAAATGCTTAATCCCTATGTAAAAACGTTAGTTAAGCAAGAATATCGTATTTTTAAAAAAATCTAATGATAGGATTTTCCAGAAAATTGAAAAAACCGAAAAATGTCAAGAGTAAAGTGCCATTTTCTGACATTAGATTTCGTTCTAAATGCTTAATCCCTATGTAGAAACGTTAGTTATGCAAGATTATCGTATTTTTAAAAAAATCTAATGATAGGATTTTTCAGAAAATTGAAAAAACCGTAAAATGTCAAGAGTAAAGTGCCCTTATTTTAAACATTATATCGTTCTAAATGCTTAATCCCTATGTAAAAAAGTTATCTAAGCAAGAATATGTTATTGAATAAAATGAGAAAAATTTATTTTAGCCGTAAATCGAAAATAATGGGTCGAGCGAATCGGTCGATTGCGCCGAGACGCGCTATGATGCAACAGACGAGCGATTGGAACGCCCGAATATTTTCAAAGTCCCAACGTACCGGTCAAGAGTAAAGTACCATTTTCCTACATTAGATTTCGTTCTAAATGCTTAATCCCTATGTAAAAACGTTAGTTAAGCAAGAATATCGTATTTTAAAAAAAATCTAATGATAGGATTTTCCAGAAAATTGAAAAAACCGAAAAATGTCAAGAGTAAAGTGCCATTTTCTGACATTAGATTTCGTTCTAAATGCTTAATCCCTATGTAGAAACGTTAGTTAAGCAAGAATATCGTATTTTTAAAAAAATCTAATGATAGGATTTTTCAGAAAATTGAAAAAACCGTAAAATGTCAAGAGTAAAGTGCCATTATTTTAAGCAATGTATCGTTCTAAATGCTTAATCCCTATGTAAAAAAGTTATTTAAGCAAGAATATGTAATTGAAAAAAATTAGAAGAATTTATTTTAGCCGTAAATCGAAAATAATGGGGACACCGGAGCTGTTCGAAGCGCCGAGACGCGCCGCGTACGGCCGAATATTTTCTAAGTCCCAACGTACCGATCAAGAGTAAAGTACCATTTTCCTACATTAGATTTCGTTCTAAATGCTTAATCCCTATGTAAAAACGTTAGTTAAGCAAGAATATCGTATTTTTAAAAAAATCTAATGATAGGATTTTCCAGAAAATTGAAAAAACCGAAAAATGTCAAGAGTAAAGTGCCATTTTCTGACATTAGATTTCGTTCTAAATGCTTAATCCCTATGTAGAAACGTTAGTTATGCAAGATTATCGTATTTTTAAAAAAATCTAATGATAGGATTTTTCAGAAAATTGAAAAAACCGTAAAATGTCAAGAGTAAAGTGCCCTTATTTTAAACATTATATCGTTCTAAATGCTTAATCCCTATGTAAAAAAGTTATCTAAGCAAGAATATGTTATTGAATAAAATGAGAAAAATTTATTTTAGCCGTAAATCGAAAATAATGGGTCGAGCGAATCGGTCGATTGCGCCGAGACGCGCTATGATGCAACAGACGAGCGATTGGAACGCCCGAATATTTTCAAAGTCCCAACGTACCGGTCAAGAGTAAAGTACCATTTTCCTACATTAGATTTCGTTCTAAATGCTTAATCCCTATGTAAAAACGTTAGTTAAGCAAGAATATCGTATTTTTAAAAAAATCTAATGAT
>NW_027476511.1:0-203621 GCF_051020955.1 Megalopta genalis | reverse complement strand
TGAAATCAATGCGAAGTAGAAGGTTTAGCTTCAAATCCATGCGAAACAAACGAGTTTCCTTCACATTCATGCAAAACACGTGATTTAGATTCAAATCAATGTGAAGTAGACGGCTTAGCTTCAAATCCATACTAAACAAACGATTTAGCTTCAAATACTTGCCATATAAATTATTTAGCTTCAACTGCATACGAAACACATGATTTGGCTCGAGTCAATGCGAAGTGGAAGGTATAGCTTCAAATCCATGCGAAACAAATGATTTAGCTTCAAATCCATACGAAACACATGACTTAGCTTCTAATCAATGCGGAGTAGAAGGTTTAGCTTCAAAATGCATGCGAAACACATGATTTAGATTCAAATCAATGCGGAATAGAAGGTTTAGCTTCAAATGCATGCGAAACACATGATTTAGCCTTAAATCAATGCGAAGTAGAAGGTTTAGCTTCAAATCCATGTGAAACAAATGATTTAGCTTCAAATACTTGTGATATATATGATTTAGCTGCAACTGGAAGCGAAACAAGCGTGTTAGATTCAAATCCATGCGAAACGCATGATTTAGCTTCAAATCAATGCGAAGTAGAAGGTTTAGCTTCAAATCCATGCGAAACAAACGAGTTTAATCCACATTCATGCAAAACACGTGATTTAGATTCAAATCAATGTGAAGTAGACGGCTTAGCTTCAAATCCATGTCAAACAAACGATTTAGCTTCAAATACTTGCCATATAAATTATTTAGCTTCAACTGCATACGAAACACATGATTTGGCTCGAGTCAATGCGAAGTGGAAGGTATAGCTTCAAATCCATGCGCAACAAATGATTTAGCTTCAAATCCATGCGAAACACATGACTTAGCTTCTAATCAATGCGGAGTAGAAGGTTTAGCTTCAAATGCATGCGAAACACATGATTTAGATTCAAATCAATGCGGAATAGAAGGTTTAGCTTCAAATGCATGCGAAACACATGATTCATCTTCAAATCAATGCGAAGTAGAAGGCTTAGCTTCAAATCCATGCGAAACAAATAATTTAGCTTCAAGTACTTGCGATATAAACGATTTCGCTTCAACTGAAAGCGAGACAAACGAGTTAGCTTTAATTAATTGTGTAACACATGATTTAGCTTCAAATCAATGCGAAGTAGAAGGTTAAGCTTGATGTGCATAAGAAACAAATGATTGACCTTCAAATACTTGCGATATAAATGATTTAGCTCCAACTGGGAGCGAGACAAACGAGTTAGCTTCGCTTTCATGCGAAACACATGACATAGCTTCAAATCAATGCGGAGTAGAAGGTTGAGCTTCAAATCCATGCGAAACAAATGATTTAACTTCAAATACATGCGATATAAATGAGTTAGCTTCAACTGGAAGCGAAACAAGCGAGTTAGCTTCAAATCCATGCGAAACACATGATTTGTCTTCAAAGCAATGCGAAGTAGAAGGTTTAGCTTCAAATCCATGCGAAACAAATGATTTAGCTTCAAATACTAGCGATATAAATGAGAAAGCTTCAATTGGAAGCGAAACAAATGATTTAGCTTCTAATCCATGCGAAACAAGTGATTTAGCTTCAAATACTTGCGATATAAATGATTTAGCTTCAAATGCATGCGAAACAAACGAGTTAGCTTCAAATCCATGCGAAACACATGAATTAGCTTCTAATCAATGCAGAGTAGAAGGTTTAGCTTCAAAAGCATGCGAAACACATGATTTAGCTTCAAATCAATGCGAAGTAGAAGGTTTAGCGTCAAATCCATGCGAAACACATGACTTAGCTTGATATCAATGCGGAGTAGAAGGCATAGCCTCAAATGCATGCGAAACACATGACTTAGCTTCTAATCAATGCGGAGTAGAAGGTTTAGCTTCAAATGCGTGCGGAGCACATGATTTAGCTTCAAATCAATGCGAAGTAGAAGGTTTAGCTTCAAATCCATGTGAAACAAATGATTTAGCTTCAAATACTTGTGATATATATGATTTAGCTGCAACTGGATGCGAGAAAAGCGAGTTAGATTCAAATCCATGCGAAACGTATGATTTGGCTTCAAATCAATGCGAAATAGAAGGTTTAGCTTCAAATCCATGCGAAACACATGACTTGGCTTGAAATAAATGCGGAGTAGAAGGTTTACCCACAAATCCCTGCGATACATGTGATTTAGATTGAAATACTTGCGATATAAATGATTTAGCTTCAACTGCATGCGAAACAAATAGTTAGATTCAATTCCACGTGAAACACATGATTAAGCGTCCAATGCAAACGAAACACATGATTTGGCTTCGAGTCAATGCGAAGTTGAAGGTTTAACTTTAAATCCATGCGAAACAAACGATTTAGCTTCAAATACTTGCGATATAAATGATTTAGCTTCAACTGCATGCGAAACAAACGAGTTAGCTTCAAATCCATGCGAAACACATGACTTAGCTTGAAATCAATGCGAAGTAGAAGGTTTAGCTTCAAATCCATTGGAAACACATGATTTAGATTCAAATCAATGCGGAATAGAAGGTTTAGCTTCAAATGCATGCGAAACACGTGATTTAGCCTTAAATCAATGCGAAGTAGAAGGTTTAGCTTCAAATCCATGTGAAACAAATGATTTAGCATCAAATACTTGTGATATATATGATTTAGCTGCAACTGGAAGCGAAACAAGCGTGTTAGATTCAAATCCATGCGAAACGCATGATTTAGCTTCAAATCAATGCGAAGTAGAAGGTTTAGCTTCAAATCCATGCGAAACAAACGAGTTTAATTCACATTCATGCAAAACACGTGATTTAGATTCAAATCAATGTGAAGTAGACGGCTTAGCTTCAAATCCATGTAAAACAAATGATTTAGCTTCAAATACTTGGCATATAAATTATTTAGCTTCAACTGCATACGAAACACATGATTTGGCTCGAGTCAATGCGATGTGGAAGGTTTAGCATCAAATCCATGCGAAACACATGACTTGCTTCTAATCAATATGGGGAGTAGAAGGTTTAGCTTCAAATGCATGCGAAACAGAAGATTTAGCTTCAAATCAAGGCGGAATAGAAGGTTTAGCTTCAAATGCATGCGAAACACATGATTTAGATTCGAACCAATGCGGAGTAGAAGCTTGAGCTTCAAATCCATGCGAAACAATTGATTTAGCTTCAAATCAATGAGAAGTAGAAGGTTAAGCTCCAAATCTATAAGAAACAAATGATTTAGCATCAAATGTTGCGACATAAATGATTTAGATTCAAACTGCATGCGAAACAAACATGTTAGATTCAAATCCATGCGAAAAACGAGATTTAGATTTAAATCAATACGGAGTAGAAGTTTTAGCTACAAATCCATGCGAAACAAATGATTTAGCTTAAAATACTTGCGATATAAACGATATAGCTTCAAATGCATGCGATACAAACGAGTTAGCTTCACAATCATTCGAAACACATGACTTAGGTTGAAAGCAATGCGAAGTAGAAGGTTTAGCTTCAAATCCATGCGAAACAAATGATTTAGCTTCAAATACTTGCGATATAAATGATGTAGCTTTAACTGGAACCGAAACAAGCGAGTTAGCTTCAAATGCATGCGAAACACATGATTTAGCTTCAAATCAATGCCAAGAAGAAGGTTTAGCTTCAAATCCATGCGTAATAAATGATTTAACTTCAAATACTTGCGATATAAATGATGTAGCTTTAAACTGGAAGCGAAACAAGCGAGTTAGCTTCAAATCCATGCGAAACACATGATTTATCTTCCATGCATTGCGAAGTAGAAAGTTTAGCTTCAAATCCATGCGAAACAAATGATTTAGCTTCAAATACATGCGATATACATGATATAGATTGAACTGCATGCGAAACAAACAACTTAGATTCACATTCATTTCGAAACAAATGATTTAGCTTCAAATCAATGCCAAGTAGAAGGTTTAGCTTCAAATCCAAGCGAAACAAATGATTTTGCTTCAAATACTTGCGATATAAATGATTTAGCTTCAAACTGGAAGCGAGACAAACGAGATAGCTTCACATTCATGCGAAACACATGATTTAGCTTCAAGTCAACACAAAATAGAAGGTTAAGCTTCAAATCCAAGCGAAACAAATGATTTTGCTTCAACTACTTGCGATATAAATGATTTAGTTTCAACTGAAAGCCAAACAAACGAGTTAGCCTCTAATCCATTGCGAAACACATGATTTGTCTTCAAAGCAATGCGAACCACATGATTTAGCTTCAAATCAATGCGGAGTAGAAGGTTTTTATCTTCAAATCCATGCAAAACAAATGATTTAGCTTCAAATACTTCCGATATAAGTGATTTAGCTTCAACTGGAAGCGAGACAAACGAGTTAGCTTCACATTTATGCGAAACAAATGATTTAGCTTCAAATACTTGCGATATAATATGATCTAGAATCAACTGCTTGCGAAACAAACAAGTTAGATTCAAATCCATTTGAAACACGAGATTTACTTTTAAATCACTGCGGAGTAGAAGTTTTAGCTACAAATCCATGCGAAACAAATTGATTTAGCTTCAAATACTTGCGACATAAACGATATAGCTTCAAATGCATGCGAAACAAACGAGTTAGCTTCACATTCATTCGAAACACACGATTTAGCTTCAAATCAATGCGAAGTAGAAGGGTTAGCTCCAAATCCATGCGAAACAAATGGATTTAGCTTCAAATACTTCCGAAATAAATGATTTAGCTTCATCTGGAAGCGAGACAAACGAGTTAGCTCCAAATCCATGCGAAACAAATGATTTTAGCTTCAAATAATTGCGATATAAATGATTTAGCTTCAACTGCATGCGAAACAAAAGATTTATATTCAAATCCACGCGAAACGCATGATTAAGCTTCACATACTTGCGATATAAATGATTTAGCTTCAACTGAAAGCGAAAAAAACGAGTTATCTTCAAATCCATGCGAAACACATGACTTAGCTTGAAATAAATGCGGTGTAGAAGGTTTACATACAAATCCCCGCGAAACAAACGATTTAGCTTCAAATACTTGCGATATAAATGATTTAGCTTCAAATGCATGCGAAACAAACGAGTTAGCTTCAAATCCATGCGAAACACATGAATTAGCTTCTAATCAATGCGGAGTAGAAGGTTTAGCTTCAAAAGCATGCGAAACACATTATTTAGCTTCAAATCAATGCGATGTAGAAGGTTTAGCTTCAAATCCATACGAAACACATGACTTGGCTGAAATAATGCGGAGTAGAAGGTTACACACAAATCCCTGCGATACATGTGATTTAGATTGAAATACTTGCGATATAATTGATTTAGCTTCAACTGCATGCGAAACAAATAGTTAGATTCAATGCCACGTGAAACACATGATTAAGCGTCAATGCAAATGAAACACATGATTTGGCTTCGAGTCAATGCGAAGTTGAAGGTTTACCTTTAAATCCATGCGAAACAAACGATTTAGCTTCAAATACTTGCGATATAAATGATTTAGTTTCAACTGCATGCGAAACAAACGAGTTAGCTTCAAATCCATGCGAAACACATGACTTAGCTTGAAATCAATGCGAAGTAGAAGTTTAGCTTCAAATGCATGCGAAACAAATGATTTAGCTTCACATACTTGCGGTATAAATGATTTAGCTTCACTGAAAGCGAAATAAACGAGTTATCTTCAAATCCATGAGAAACACATGACTTAGCTTGAAATAAATGCGGAGTAGAAGGTTTACATTCAAACCCCTGCGAAACAAATGATTTAGCTTGAAATACTTGCCATATAAATGATTTAGCCTCAACTGCATGCGAAACAAGCGAGTTAGCTTCAAATGCATGCGAAACACATGATTTAGCTTCAAATCAATGCCAAGAAGAAGGTTTAGCTTCAAATCCATGCGTAATAAATGATTTAACTTCAAATACTTGCGATATAAATGATGTAGCTTTAACTGGAAGCGAAACAAGCGAGTTAGCTTCAAATCCATGCGAAACACATGATTTATCTTCCATGCATTGCGAAGTAGAAAGTTAGCTTCAAATCATGCGAAACAAATGATTTAGCTTCAAATACATGCGATATACATGATATAGATTGAACTGCATGCGAAACAAACAACTTAGATTCACATTCATTCGAAACAAATGATTTAGCTTCAAATCAATGCCAAGTAGAAGGTTTAGCTTCAAATCAAGCGGAAACAAATGATTTTGCTTCAAACTACTTGCGATATAAATGATTTACCTTCAACTGGAAGCGAGACAAACGAGATAGCTTCACATTCATGCGAAACACATGATTTAGCTTCAAGTCAACACAAAATAGAAGGTTTAGCTTCAAAATCCAGCGAAACAAATGATTTTTGGCTTCAACTACTTGCGATATAAATGATTTAGTTTCAACTGAAAGCCAAACAAACGAGTTAGCCTCTAATCATGCGAAACACATGATTTGTCTTCAAAGCAATGCGAACCACATGATTTAGCTTCAAATCAATGCGGAGTAGAAGGTTTATCTTCAAATCCATGCAAAACAAATGATTTAGCTTCAAATACTTCCGATATAAGTGATTTAGCTTCAACTGGAAGCGAGACAACGAGTTAGCTTCACATTTATGCGAAACAAATGATTTAGCTTCAAATACTTGCGATATAAATGATCTAGAATCAACTGCATGCGAAACAAACAAGTTAGATCAAATCCATTTGAAACACGAGATTTACTTTTAAATCAATGCGGAAGTAGAAGTTTTAGCTACAAATCCATGCGAAACAAATGATTTAGCTTCAAATACTTGCGACATAAACGATATAGCTTCAAATGCATGCGAAAACAAACGAGTTAGCTTCACATTCATTCGAAACACACGATTTAGCTTCAAATCAATGCGAAGTAGAAGGGTTAGCTCCAAATCCATGCGAAACAAATGGATTTAGCTTCAAATACTTCCGAAATAAATGATTTAGCTTCATCTGGAAGGCGAGACAAACGAGTTAGCTCCAAATCCATGCGAAACAAATGATTTAGCTTCAAATAATTGCGATATAAATGATTTAGCTTCAACTGCAATGCGAAACAAAAGATTTATATTCAAATCCACGCGAAACGCATGATTAAGCTTCACATACTTGCGATATAAATGATTTAGCTTCAACTGAAAGCGAAAAAAACGAGTTATCTTCAAATCCATGCGAAACACATGACTTAGCTTGAAATAAATGCGGTGTAGAAGGTTTACATACAAATCCCCGCGAAACAAACGATTTAGCTTCAAATACTTGCGATATAAATGATTTAGCTTCAAATGCATGCGAAACAAACGAGTTAGCTTCAAATCCATGCGAAACACATGAATTAGCTTCTAATCAATGCGGAGTAGAAGGTTTAGCTTCAAAAGCATGCGAAACACATTATTTAGCTTCAAATCAATGCGATGTAGAAGGTTTAGCTTCAAATCCATACGAAACACATGACTTGGCTTGAAATAAATGCGGAGTAGAAGGTTTACACACAAATCCCTGCGATACATGTGATTTAGATTGAAATACTTGCGATATAATTGATTTAGCTTCAACTGCATGCGAAACAAATAGTTAGATTCAATGCCACGTGAAACACATGATTAAGCGTCCAATGCAAATGAAACACATGATTTGGCTTCGAGTCATGCGAAGTTGAAGGTTTACCTTTAAATCCATGCGAAACAAACGATTTAGCTTCAAATACTTGCGATATAAATGATTTAGTTTCAACTGCATGCGAAACAAACGAGTTAGCTTCAATCCATGCGAAACACATGACTTAGCTTGAAATCAATGCGAAGTAGAAGGTTTAGCTTCAAATGCATGCGAAACAAATGATTTAGCTTCACATACTTGCGGTATAAATGATTTAGCTTCACTGAAAGCGAAATAAACGAGTTATCTTCAAATCCATGAGAAACACATGACTTAGCTTGAAATAAATGCGGAGTAGAAAGTTTACATTCAAACCCCTGCGAAACAAATGATTTAGCTTGAAATACTTGCATATAAATGATTTAGCTCAACTGCATGCGAAACAAACGAGTTAGCGTCAAATCCATGCGAAACACATGACTTAGCTTGATATCAATGCGGAGTAGAAGGCATAGCTTCAAATTCATGCGAAACACATGACATAGCTTCTAATCAATGCGGAGTAGACGGTTTAGCTTCAAATCCATGTGAAACAAATGATTAGCTTCAAATACTTGTGATATAATGATTAGCTGCAACTGGAAGCGAGAAAAGCGAGTTAGATTCAAATCCATGCGAAACGTATGATTTGGCTTCAAATCAATGCGAAGTAGAAGGTTTAGCTTCAAATCCATGCGAAACAAACGAGTTTAATTCACATTCATGCAAAACACGTGATTTAGATTCAAATCAATGTGAACTAGACGGCTCAGCTTCAAATCCATGCCAAACAAACGATTTAGCTTCAAATACTTGCGATATAATTGTTTAGCTTCAACTGCATACGAAACACATGATTTGGCTCGAGTCAATGCGATGTGGAAGGTTTAGCTTCAAATCCATGCGAAACAAGTGATTTAGCTTCAAATCAATGCGATCTAGAAAGATTAGCTTCAAATCCATGCGAAACAAATGATTTAGCTTCACATACTTGCGGTATAAATGATTTAGCTTCAACTGAAAGCGAAACAAACGAGTTATCTTCAAATCCATGCGAAACACATGATTTAGCCATAAATCAATGCGAAGTACAAGGTTTAGCTTCAAATCCATGCGAAACAAACGAGTTACCTTCACATTCATGCAAAATACGTGATTTAGATTCAAATCAATGTGAACTAGACGGCTCAGCTTCAAATCCATGCCAAACAAACGATTTAGCTTCAAATACTTGTGATATATATGATTTAGCTGCAACTGGAAGCGAAACAAGCGTGTTTAGATTCAAATCCATGCGAAACGCATGATTTAGCTTCAAATCAATGCGAAGTAGAAGGTTTAGTTTCAATCCATGCGAAACAAACGAGTTTAATTCACATTCATGCAAAACAACGTGATTTGGATTCAAATCAATGTGAAGTAGACGGCTTAGCTTCAAATCCATGTCAACAAACGATTTAGCTTCAAATACTTGCCATATAAATTATTTAGCTTCAACTGCATACGAAACACATGATTTGGCTCGAGTCAATGCCAAGTGGAAGGTATAGCTTCAAATCCATGCGAAACAAATGATTAGCTTCAAATCCATGCGAAACACATGACTTAGCTTTCTAATCAATGCGGAGTAGAAGGTTTAGCTTCAAATGCATGCGAAACACATGATTTAGATTCAAATCAATGCGGAATAGAAGGTTTAGCTTCAAATGCATGCGAAACACGTGATTTAGCCTTAAATCAATGCGAAGTAGAAGGTTTAGCTTCAAATCCATGTGAAACAAATGATTTAGCTTCAAATACTTGTGATATATATGATTTAGCTGCAACTGGAAGCGAAACAAGCGTGTTAGATTCAAATCCATGCGAACGCATGATTTAGCTTCAAATCAATGCGAAGTAGAAGGTTTAGCTTCAAATCCATGCGAAACAAACGAGTTTAATTCACATTCATGCAAAACACGTGATTTAGATTCAAATCAATGTGAAGTAGACGGCTTAGCTTTTAATCCATGTCAAACAACGATTTAGCTTCAAATACTTGCCATATAAATTATTTAGCTTCAACTGCATACGAAACACATGATTTGGCTCGAGTCAATGCGAAGTGGAAGGTATAGCTTCAAATCCATGCGAAACAATGATTTAGCTTCAAATCAATGCGAAACACATGACTTAGCTTCTAATCAATGCGGAGTAGAAGGTTTAGCTTCAAATGCATGCGAAACACATGATTTAGATTCAAATCAATGCGGAATAGAAGGTTTAGCTTCAAATGCATGCGAAACACGTGATTTAGCCTTAAATCAATGCGAAGTAGAAGGTTTAGCTTCAAATCCATGTGAAACAAATGATTTAGCTTCAAATACTTGTGATATATATGATTTAGCTGCAACTGAAGCGAAGCAAGCGTGTTAGATTCAAATCCATGCGTAACGCATGATTTAGCTTCAAATCAATGCGAAGTAGAAGGTTTAGCTTCAAATCCATGCGAAACAAACGAGTTTAATTCACATTCATGCAAAACATTTGATTTAGATTCAAATCAATGTGAAGTAGACGGCTTAGCTTCAAATCCATGTAAAACAAACGATTTAGCTTCAAATACTTGCCATATAAATTATTTAGCTTCAACTGCATACGAAACACATGATTTGGCTCGAGTCAATGCGATGTGGAAGGTTTAGCTTCAAATCCATGCGAAACAAGTGATTTAGCTTCAAATCAATGCGATCTAGAAAGATTAGCTTCAAATCCATGCGAAACAAATGATTTAGCTTCACATACTTGCGGTATAATGATTTAGCTTCAAATAAAAGCGAAACCAAACGAGTTATCTTCAAATCCATGCGAAACACATGATTTAGCCTTAAATGAATGCGAAGTAGAAGGTTTAGCTTCAAATCCATGTGAAACAAATGATTTTGCTTCAAATACTTGTGATATATATGATTTAGCTGCAACTGGTAGCGAAACAAGCGAGTTAGATTCAAATCCTGCGAAACGCATGATTTAGCTTCAAATCAATTGCGAAGTAGAAGCTTTAGCTTCAAATCCATGCGAAACAAACGAGTTACCTTCACATTCATGCAAAACACGTGATTTAGTTTCGAATCAATGTGAAGTAAATGGCTCAGCTTCAAATCCATGCCATCAAACGATTTAGCTTCAAATGCATGCGAACACATGATTGAGCCATAAATCAATGCGAAGTAGAAGGTTGAGCTCAAATCCATGTGAAACAAATGATTTAGCTTCAAACACTTGTGATATATACGATTTAGCAGCAACTGGAAGCGAAATAAGCGAGTTAGATTCAAATACATGCGAAACGCAATATTTAGCTTCAGATCAATGCGAAGTAGAAGATTTGGCTTCAAATCCATGCGAAAGAAATGATTTTACCATCACATACTTGCGGTATAAATGATTTAGAATCACTGAAAGCGAAACAAACGAGATATCTTCAAATCCATGCGAAACACATGAATTAGCTTGCAATAAATGCGGAGTAGAAGGTTTACATTCAAATCCCTGCGAAACAAATGATTTAGCTTGAAATACTTGTGATATATATGATTTAGCAGCAACTGGTAGCGAAACAAGCGAGTTAGAATCAAATCCATGCGAAACGCATGATTTATCTTCAAATTAATGCGAAGTAGAAGGTTTTAGCTTCAAACCATGCGAAACAAACGAGTTACCTTCACATTCATGCAAAACACGTGATTTAGATTCAAATCAATGTGAAGTAGACGGCTCAGCTTCAAATCCATGTCAAACAAACGATTTAGCTTCAAATACTTGCGATATAAATTATTAGCTTCAACTGGCATACGAAACACATGATTTGGCTCGAGTCAATGCGTTGTGAAGGTTTAGCTTCAAAATCCATGCGAAACAAGTGATTTAGCTTCAAATCAATGCGATCTAGAAAGATTAGCTTCAAATCCATGCGAAACAAATGATTTAGCTTCACATACTTGCGGTATAAATGATTAGCTTCGACTGAAAGCGATACAAACGAGTTATCTTCAAATCCATGCGAAACAAATGATTTAGCCATAAATCAATGCGAAGTAGAAGGTTTTAGCTTCAAATCCATGCGAAACAAACCGAGGTTACCTTCACATTCATGCAAAACACGTGATTTAGATTCAAATCAATGTGAACTAGACGGCTCAGCTTCAATCCATGCCAAACAAACGATTTAGCTTCAAATACTTGCGATATAAATTATTTAGCTTCAACTGCATACGAAACACATGATTTGGCTCGAGTCAATGCGAAGTCGAAAGTTTAGATTTAAATGCATGCGAAACACACGATTTAGCTTCAAATACTTGCGATATAATGGTTTAGCTTCAACTGCATGCGAAACAAACGGGATAGATACAAATCCATGCGAAACACATGATTTAGCATCAAATACTTGCGATATAAATGATATAGCTTCAACTGTATGCGAAGAAACGAGTTAGCTTCTAATCAACGCGTAACACGTGGTTTAGCTTCAAATCAATGCGAAGTATAAGGTTTAGCTTCACATACATGCGAATCAAATGGTTCAGCTTCAAATACTTGCGATATAAATGATTTACCACCAACTAGAAGCGAAACAGGCAAGTTAGCTTCAAACACAAGCGAAACAAATGATTTAGATTCAAATCAATGCCGAGTAGAAGGTGTAGCTTCAACTGCATGCGGAACAAACGAGTTAGCTTCAATAGATGCGAAATGCGTGATTAGCTTCGAATCAATGCGGAGAAGAAAGTTTAGTTTCAAAACAATGCGAAACGAATGATTTATCTTCAAATACTTGCGATATAAATGATTTAGCTCCAACTGGGAGCGAGGACAAACGAGTTAGCTTCGCTTTCATGCACATGACTTAGCTTCAAATCAATGCGGAGTAGAAGGTTGAGCTTCAAATCCATGCGAAACAAATGATTTAACTTCAAATACTAGCGATATAAATGATATAGCTTCAATTGGAAGCGAAACAAGCGAGTTAGCTTCTAATCCATGCGAAACAAGTGATTTAGCTTCAAATACTTGCGATATAAATGATTTAGCTCCATCTGGAAGCGAAACATGCGAGTTAGCTTCATATACATGCGAAACAAATGATTTAGCTTCAAATACATGCGAAACAAATGATTTAGCTTCAAATACTTGCGATATAAACGATATAGCTTCAAATGTATGCGAAACAAACGAGTTAGCTTCACATTCATTCGAAACACATGATTTAGCTTCAAATCAATGCGAAGTAGAAGGTTTAGCTTCAAATCCATACGAAACAAATGATTTAGCTTAAAATCAATGCGGAATAGAAGGTTTATCTTCAAATGCATGCGAAAAACATGATTTAGCTTCAAGTCGATGCGGAATAGTTGGATTAGCTTCAAATCGAAGCGAAACACATGATTTAGCATCAAATACTTGCGATATAAATGATTTAGCTTCAACTGTATGCGAACAAACGAGTTACCTTCTAATCAACGCGTAACACGTGGTTTAGCTTCAAATCAATGCGAAGTATAAGGTTTAGCTTCACATACATGCGAATCAAATGGTTCAGCTTCAAATACTTGCGATATAAATGATTTACCACCAACTAGAAGCGAAACAGGCAAGTTAGCTTCAAATACAAGCGAAACAAATGATTTAGCTTCAAATCAATGCCGAGTAGAAGGTGTAGCTTCAACTGCATGCGGAACAAACGAGTTAGCTTCAAATAGATGCGAAATGAGTGATTTAGCTTCGAATCAATGCGGAGAAGAAAGTTTAGTTTCAAAACAATGCGAAACGAATGATTTATCTTCAAATACTTGCGATATAAATGATTTAGCTCCAACTGGGAGCGAGACAAACGAGTTAGCTTCGCTTTCATGCGAAACACATGACTTAGCTTCAAATCAATGCGGAGTAGAAGGTTGAGCTTCAAATCCATGCGAAACAAATGATTTAACTTCAAATACTAGCGATATAAATGATATAGCTTCAATTGGAAGCGAAACAAGCGAGTTAGCTTCTAATCCATGCGAAACAAGTGATTTAGCTTCAAATACTTGCGATATAAATGATTTAGCTTCAACTGGAAGCGAAACAATCGAGTTAGATTCAAATCCACGCGAAACACATGATTTTTCTTCCAAGCAATGCGAAGTAGAAGGTTTAGCTTCAAATCCATGCGAAACAAATGATTTAGCTTCAAATACTAGCGATATAAATGAGAAAGCTTCAATTGGAAGCGAAACAAATGATTTAGCTTCAAATACATGCGAAACAAATGATTTAGCTTCAAATACTTGCGATATAAACGATATAGCTTCAAATGTATGCGAAACAAACGAGTTAGCTTCACATTCATTCGAAACACATGATTTAGCTTCAAATCAATGCGAAGTAGAAGGTTTAGCTTCAAATCCATGCGAAACAAATGATTTAGCTTAAAATCAATGCGGAATAGGAGGTTTATCTTCAAATGCATGCGAAAAACATGATTTAGCTTCAAGTCGATGCGGAATAGTTGGATTAGCTTCAAATCCAAGCGAAACACATGATTTAGCTTCAAATCAATGCGAAGAAGAAATTTTAGTTTCAAATCCAAGCGAAACAAACGAGTTAGCTTCAAAGCCGTGCGAAATACATGAAATGGCTACAAATTAATGCGGGACTAGAAGGTTTAGCGTCAAATGCACGCGAAACACATGACTTAGCTTCAAATCAATGCGGAATAGAAGGCTTATCTTCAAATCCATGCGAAACACATGATTTAGTTTCAAATCAATGGGGAATGGAAGGCTAAGCATCAAATCCATAAGAAACAAATGAATCAGCACCAAATACTTGCGATATAAATGATTTACCTTCAACTGCATGCGAAGCGAACAAGTTAGCTTCAAATCCACTCGAAACATATGATGTAGCTGCAAATCAATGCGAAGTAGAAGGTTTAGCTTCAAATGCAAGCAAAACACATGATTCATCTTCAAATCAATGCGAAGTAGAAGGCTTAGCTTCAAATCCATGCGAAACAAATAATTTAGCTTCAAATACTTGCGATATAAATGATTTAGATTCAACTGCATGCGAAACAAACGAGTTAGCTTCAAATCCACGCGAAACACATGATTTATCTTCCATGCATTGCGAAGTAGAAGGTTTAGCTTCAAATCCATGCGAAACAAATGATTTAGCTTCAAGTACTTGCGATATAAACGATTTCGCTTCAACTGAAAGCGAGACAAACGAGTTAGCTTTAATTAATTGTGTAACACATGATTTAGCTTCAAATCAATGCGAAGTAGAAGGTTAAGCTTGATGTGCATAAGAAACAAATGATTGACCTTCAAATACTTGCGATATAAATGATTTAGCTCCAACTGGGAGCGAGACAAACGAGTTAGCTTCGCTTTCATGCGAAACACATGACATAGCTTCAAATCAATGCGGAGTAGAAGGTTGAGCTTCAAATCCATGCGAAACAAATGATTTAACTTCAAATACTAGCGATATAAATGATATAGCTTCAATTGGAAGCGAAACAAGCGAGTTAGCTTCTAATCCATGCGAAACAAGTGATTTAGCTTCAAATACTTGCGATATAAATGATTTAGCTTCAACTGGAAGCGAAACAATCGAGTTAGATTCAAATCCACGCGAAACACATGATTTATCTTCCAAGCAATGCGAAGTAGAAGGTTTAGCATCAAATCCATGTGAAACAAATGATTTAGCTTCAAGTACTAGCGATATAAGTGATTTAGCTCCATCTGGAAGCGAAACGTGCGAGTTAGCTACATATACATGCGAAACAAATGATTTAGCTTCAAATACATGCGATATAAATGAGTTAGCTTCAACTGGAAGCGAAACAAGCGAGTTAGCTTCAAATCCATGCGAAACACATGATTTGTCTTCAAAGCAATGCGAAGTAGAAGGTTTAGCTTCAAATCCATGCGAAACAAATGATTTAGCTTCAAATACTAGCGATATAAATGAGAAAGCTTCAATTGGAAGCGAAACAAATGATTTAGCTTCAAATACATGCGAAACAAATGATTTAGCTTCAAATACTTGCGATATAAACGATATAGCTTCAAATGTATGCGAAACAAACGAGTTAGCTTCACATTCATTCGAAACACATGATTTAGCTTCAAATCAATGCGAAGTAGAAGGTTTAGCTTCAAATCCATGCGAAACAAATGATTTAGCTTAAAATCAATGCGGAATTGAAGGTTTATCTTCAAATGCATGCGAAAAACATGATTTAGCTTCAAGTCGATGCGGAATAGTTGGATTAGCTTCAAATCCAAGCGAAACACATGATTTAGCTTCAAATCAATGCGAAGAAGAAATTTTAGTTTCAAATCCAAGCGAAACAAACGAGTTAGCTTCAAATCCGTGCGAAATACATGAATTGGCTACAAATTAATGCGGGACTAGAAGGTTTAGCGTCAAATGCACGCGAAACACATGACTTAGCTTCAAATCAATGCGGAATAGAAGGCTTATCTTCAAATCCATGCGAAACACATGATTTAGTTTCAAATCAATGGGGTATGGAAGGCTAAGCTTCAAATCCATAAGAAACTAATGAATCAGCACCAAATACTTGCGATATAAATGATTTACCTTCAACTGCATGCGAAGCGAACAAGTTAGCTTCAAATCCACTCGAAACACATGATGTAGCTGCAAATCAATGCGAAGTAGAAGGTTTAGCTTCAAATGCAAGCAAAACACATGATTCATCTTCAAATCAATGCGAAGTAGAAGGCTTAGCTTCAAATCCATGCGAAACAAATAATTTAGCTTCAAATACTTGCGATATAAATGATTTAGATTCAACTGCATGCGAAACAAACGAGTTAGCTTCAAATCCACGCGAAACACATGATTTATCTTCCATGCATTGCGAAGTAGAAGGTTTAGCTTCAAATCCATGCGAAACAAATGATTTAGCTTCAAGTACTTGCGATATAAACGATTTCGCTTCAACTGAAAGCGAGACAAACGAGTTAGCTTTAATTAATTGTGTAACACATGATTTAGCTTCAAATCAATGCGAAGTAGAAGGTTAAGCTTGATGTGCATAAGAAACAAATAATTGACCTTCAAATACTTGCGATATAAATGGTTTAGCTTCAACCGCATGCGAAACAAACGGGATAAATACAAATCCATGCGAAACACATGATTTAGCATCAAATACTTGCGATATAAATGATTTAGCTTCAACTGTATGCGAACAAACGAGTTAGCTTCTAATCAACGCGTAACACGTGGTTTAGCTTCAAATCAATGCGAAGTATAAGGTTTAGCTTCACATACATGCGAATCAAATGGTTCAGCTTCAAATACTTGCGATATAAATGATTTACCACCAACTAGAAGCGAAACAGGCAAGTTAGCTTCAAACACAAGCGAAACAAATGATTTAGCTTAAAATCAATGCCGAGTAGAAGGTGTAGCTTCAACTGCATGCGGAACAAACGAGTTAGCTACAAATAGATGCGAAATGCGTGATTTAGCTTCGAATCAATGCGGAGAAGAAAGTTTAGTTTCAAACAATGCGAAACGAATGATTTATCTTCAAATACTTGCGATATAAATGATTTAGCTCCAACTGGGAGCGAGACAAACGAGTTAGATTCAAATCCACGCGAAACACATGATTTATCTTCCAAGCAATGCGAAGTAGAAGGTTTAGCATCAAATTCATGTGAAACAAATGATTTAGCTTCAAGTACTAGCGATATAAGTGATTTAGCTCCATCTGGAAGCGAAACGTGCGAGTTAGCTTCATATACATGCGAAACAAATGATTTAGCTTCAAATACATGCGATATAAATGAGTTAGCTTCAACTGGAAGCGAAACAAGCGAGTTAGCTTCAAATCCACGCGAAACACATGATTTATTTTCCACGCATTGCGAAGTAGAAGGTTTAGCTTCAAACCCATGCGAAACAAATGATTTAGCTTCAAACACTTCCGTTATAAACGATTTAGCTTCAACTGGAAGCGAGACAAACAAGTTATCTTCACATTCATGCGAAACAAATGATTTAGCTTCAAATACTTCCGATATAAATGATTTAGCTTCAACTGGAAGCGAGACAAACGAGTTATCTACACATTCACGCGAAACACATGATTTAGCTTGAAATAAATGCGAAGTAGAAGGTTTAGCGTCAAATCCATGCGAAACAAATGATTTAGATTCAAATCCTTGCGATATGAATGATTTAGCTTCAACTGGAAGCGAAGCAAGCGAGTTAGCTTCTAACCCATGCGAAACACATGATTTAACTTCAAATCAATGCGGAGTAGAAGGTTTAGCTTCAAATCCATGCGAAACAAATGATTTAGATTCAAATCCATGCGAACCACGTGATTTAGCTTCAAATCAATACGGAGTAGAAGGTTTATCTACAAATACATTCGAAACAAATGATTTAGCTTCAAATACTTGCGATATAAATGATTTAGCTTCAACTGGAAATGAATCAAGCGAGTTAGCTTCAAATCCATGCGAAACACATTATTTGTCTTCAAAGCAACGCAAAGTAGAATGTTTAGCTTCAAATCCATGCGAAACAAACGAGTTAGCTTCACAGTCATTCGAAACACATGATTTATCTTCAAATCAATGCAAAGTAGAAGGTTTAGATTCAAATCCATGCGAAACAAACGAGTTAGCTTCACAGTCATTCGAAACACATGATTTAGCTTCAACTGGTAGCGAGACAAACGAGTTAGCTTCACATTCATGTGAAACACATGATTTAGCTTCAAATCAATTCGAAGTAGAAGGTTTAGCTTCAAATCCAAGCGAAACAAATGATTTTGCTTCAAATACTTGGGATATAAATGATTTAGCTTCAAATTCATGCGAAACAAACGAGTTGGCTTCACATTCATTCGAAACATATGATTTAACATCAAATCAATGCGAAGTAGAAGAATTAGCTTCACATCCAAGCGAAACAAATGATTTAGCTTCAAATACTTGCGATATAAACGATTTAGCTTCAAATGCATGCGATACAAATGATTTAGCTTCAAGTACTAGCGATATAAATGATTTAGCTCCAACTGGTAGCGAGACATGCGAGGTAGCTTCAAATCCATGCGAAACAAATGATTTAGCTTCAAACACTTACGATATAAATGATTTAGCTTCAACTGGAAGCGAAACAATCCAGTTAGCTACTAATCCACGCGAAACACGAGACTTAGATTCAAATCAATGCGCAGTAGAAGATTTAGCTTCAAATCATTGCGCAGTAGAAGTTTTAGCTTCAAATCCATGCGAAACAAATGATTTAGCTTCAAAAACTTACGATATAAATGATTTAGCTTCAACTGGAAGCGAAACAATCCAGTTAGCTTCTAATCCATGCGAAACACATGCTTTAGCTTCAAATGAATGCGAAGTAGAAGGTTTAGCTTCACATTCATGCGAAACAAATGATTCTGCTTCAAATATTTGCGATATAAATGAGTTACCACCAACTGGAAGCGAAAAAGACGAGTTAGACTCGAATCCATGCGAAACACATCATTTAACTTCAAATCAATGCAGAGTAGATCGCTCAGCATCAAATCCATGCGAAACAAATGATTTAGCTTCAAATACTTCCGATATAAATGATTTAGCTTCAACTGGTAACGAAACATTCGAGTTGGCTTCTAATCCATGCGAAACACAAGCCTTAGCCTTAAATCAATTCGAGGTAGAAGGTTTAGCTTCAAATCCATGCGAAATAAATGATTTAGCGTAAAATACTTGCGATATAAGTGATTTAGATTCAACAGCAAGCGAAATAAACGAGTAAGCTTCAAATCGTTGCGAAACAAATGATTTACCTTCCAATCAATGCGATGTAGAAGGTTTAGCTTCAAATCCATGCGAAAGAAATTATTTAGCTTCACATACTTGCGATATAAATGATTTAGATTCGACTGAATGCGAAACAAACGAGTTATCTTCAAATCCATGAGAAACATATGATTTAGCTTGAAATCACTACGGAGAAGAAGGTTTACCTTCAAATCTATGTGAAACAATTGATTTAGCTTCAATTACTTGCAACGTAAATGATATAGGATTCCAATGCATGCGGTACCATCGAGTTAACTTCAAATCTATGCGAAACACATGACTTAACTTGAAATAAATGCGGAGTAGATGGTTTAAATACAAATCCCTGCGATACAAATGATTTAGGTTGAAATACTTGCGATATAAATGATTTAGCTTCAACTGCATGCGAAACAAACGAGTTAGCTTCAAATCCATGCGAAACACATTACTTAGCTTCTAATCAATGCGGAGTAGAAGGTTTAGCTTCAAAAGCATTCGAAACACATGATTTAGATTCAAATCAATGCGAAGTAGAAGGTTGAGCTTCACATTCATGCGAAACACATGATTTAGCTTCAAATCAAGGCAAGAGAAAAGCTTTGGCTTCAAATCAATGCGAAACAAATGATTTAGCTTCAAATACTTGCGATACAAATGATTTAGCTTCAACTGAAAGCGAGACAAACGAGTTAGCTTCACATTCATGCGAAACACATGATTTAGCTTCAAATCAAGGCAAGAGAAAAGCTTTGGCTTCAAATCAATGCGAAACAAATGATTTAGCTTCAAATACTTGCGATATAAACGTTATAGCTTCAAATGCATGCGAAACAAACGAGTTAGCTTCACAGTCATTCGAAACACTTGATTTATCTTCAAATCAATGCAAAGTAGAAGGTTTAGCTTCAAATCCATGCGAAACAAATGATTTAGCTTCAAATACTTCCGATATAAATGATTTAGATTCAACTGCATGCGAAACAAACAAGTTAGATTCAAATCCATGCAAAACACGAGATTTAGATTCAAATCAATGCCGAGTACAAGTTTTAGCTTCAAATCCATGCGAAGTAGAAGAATTAGCTTCAAATCCAAGCGAAACAAATGATTTAGCTTCAAGTACTTCCGATATAAACGATATAGCTTCAAATGCATACGAAACAAACGATTTAGCTTCAAGTACTTGCGATATAAACGATATAGCTTCAAATGCAAGCGAAACAAGCGAGTTAGCTTCTAACCCATGCGAAACACATGATTTAACTTCAAATCAATGCGGAGTAGAAGGTTACCTTCAAATCCATGCGAAACAAACGATTTAGCTTCAAATACTTGCGATATAAATGATTTAGCTTCAACTGGAAGCGAGACAAACGAGTTAGCTTCACATTCATGCGAAACAAATGATTTAGCTTCAAATACTTGCGATATAAACGGTATAGATTCAAATGCATGCGAAACAAACGAGTTAGCTAAACGAGTTAGCTTCACATTCATTCGAAACACATGATTTAGCTTCAAATCAATGCGAAGTAGAAGGTTTAGCTTCAAATCCATGCGAAACAAATGATTTACCTTCAAATACTAGCGATATAAATGATTTAGCTTCAACTGCATGCGATACAAACGAGTTAGATTCAAATCCACTCGAAACACATGACAAAGCTTCAAATCAGTGCGAGGTAGAAGATTTAGCTCAAATCCATGCGAAACAAATGATTTAGCTTCAAATACTTGCGATATAAATGATTTATTTTTAACTGGAAGCGAAACAAGCGAGTTAGCTTTAAATCCATCCGAAACACATGATTTGTCTTCAAAGGAATACGAAGTAGAAGGTTTAGCTTCAAATCCATGCGAAATAAATGATTTAACTTCAAATACTAGCGATATAAATGATATAGCTTCAACTGCATGCGAAACAGACAACTTAGATTCACATTCATTCGAAACACATAATTTAGCTTCTAATCAATGCGATGTAGAAGGTTTAGCTTCAAATCCATGCGAAACAAATGATTATGCTTCAAATACTTGCGATATAAATGATTTAGCTTCAACTGGAAGCGAGACAAACGAGTTAGCTTCAAATCCATGCGAAACAAATGATTATGCTTCAAATACTTGCGATATAAATGATTTAGCTTTAACTGGAAGCGAAACAAGCGAGTTAGCCTCTAATCCATGCGAAAAAAAACATTTAGCTTCAAATACTTGCCCATACAACGATATAGATTCAAACGCATGCGAAACAAACGAGTTAGCTTCAAATCCATGCGATACAAATGATTTAACTTCAAATACTAGCGATATAAACGACATAGCTTCAACTGGAAACGAAAACAAGCGAGTTAGCTCCTAATCCATGCGAAACAAATGATTTAGCTTCAAATACTTGCGTTATAAACGATATAGCTTCAAATGCTTGCGATACAAACGAGTTAGCTTCAAATCAACTCGAAACACATGATTTGTCTTCAAAGGAATACGAAGTAGAAGGTTTTGCTTCTAATCCATGAGAAACAAATGATTCATCTTCCAAGTACTTGCGATATAAACGATATAGCTTCAAATGCATGCGAAACAAACGAGACAGCTTCACAGTCATTCGAAACACATGATTTATCTCAGATCAATGCGAAGTAGAAGGTTTAGCTTCAATCCATGCGAACAAATGATTTAGCTTCAAATACTATCGATATAAATAATATAGCTTCAATGCATGCGATACAAACGAGTTAGCTTCACATTCTTTCGAAACACATGACTTAGGTTCAAATCAATGCGAAGTAGAAGGTTTAACTTCAAACGATGCGAAACAAATGATTTAGCTTGAGACACTTGCAATATAAATGATTTAGCGTCAATTGCATGCGAATCAATCGAGTTAGATTCAAATCATGCGAAACACATGATTTATCTTGAAACCAACCGCGAAGTAGAAGGTTTAGCTTCAAATCCATGCGAAACAAATGATTTTGCTTCAAATACTTGCGATATAATTGATTTAGATACAACTGCATACGAAACAAACAAGCTAGATTCAAATCCATGCAAAACACGAGATTTAGAATCAAATCAATGCCGAGTAGAAGTTTTAGCTTCATATCCATGCGAAACAAATGATTTAGCTTCAAATACTTGCGATATAATCGTTATAGCTTCAAATGCATGCGAAACAAACGAGTTAGCTTCACAGTCATCGAAACACATGATTTATCTTCAAATCCATGCGAAGTAGAAAGTTTAGCTACAAATCCACGCGAATCAAATGATTTAGCTTCACATACTTGCGATATAAATGATTTAGCTTCAACTGAATGCGAAACAAACGAGTTAGCTTCAAATCAATGCGAAACACATGATTCATCTTCAAGGCAATGCGAAGTAGAAGGTTTAGCTTCAACTCCACGCGAAACAAATGATTTAGCTTCAAATACTTGCGATATAAATGCTTTAGCTTCAACTGGAAGCGAAACAAACGAGTTAGCTTCAATTCATGCGACCCCTATGATTTAGGTTCTAATCAATGCAGAGTAGAAGGTTAGCTTCAAATGCAGGCGAAACACATGATTTATATTCAAATCAATGTGAAGTAGAAGGTTTTGCTCCAAATACATATGAAATAAATGATTTAGCATCAAATACTTGCGACATAAATGATTTAGCTTCAACTGGATTCGAAACAAGGGAGTTAGATTCAAATTCACGCAAAGAACATGATTATGCTTCAATGCATACGAAACACATGATTTGGCTTCGAGTCAATGCGAAGTGGAAGGTCTAGCTTCAAATCCACGCGAAACAAATGATTAAGCTTCGCATACTTGCGATATAAATGATTTAGCTTCACAGAATGCGAAACAAACGAGTTAGCTTCAAATCCATGCGAAACAAATGATTTATCTTCAAAGCAATGCGAAGTAGAAGGTTTAGCTTCAACTCCATGCGAAGTAGAAGGTTAGCTTCAACTCCATGCGAAACAAATGATTTAGATTCAAATACTTTCCGATATAAATGATCCAGCTTCAACTGGAAACGAGACAATCGAGTTAGCTTCACATTCATGCGAAACACATGTCTTATCTTCAAATCGAAGCGAAGTAGAAGCTTTGGCTTCAAATCCATGCAAAACATATGATTTAGCTTCAAATACTTGAGATATAAATGAGTTAGATTGAACTGCATGCAAAACAACAAGTTAGCTTCAAATCCACTCGTAACACATGATTTAGCGTCAAATCAATGCGAAGTAGAAGTTTAGCTTCAAATCATGCGAAACAATTGATTTAGCTTCAAATCATGCGAAGTAGAAGGTTTAACTTCAAATCTATAAGTAACAAATGATTTAGCTTCAGCAACTTGAGAAAATATTATTTAGCTTCAACTGCATGCGAATAAAAACGAGTTAGCATTGAATACATGCGAAGCACATGAGTTAGCTTGAAATAATGCGGAGTAGATGGTTTAGCGTCAAATGCATGCGCAACATATGATTTAGCTTCAATCAACGCAGAATAGAAGGTTTAGCTTCAAATGCATGAGAAACACATGATTTAGCTTAAAATCCATGCGAAACACATGACTTAGCTCAAATCAATGCAGAGTAGAAGACTTAGCTTCAATTGCATGCGAAACACATGATTTAGCTTCAAACCAATGCGGAATAGAAGGTTTAACTTCAAATGCGTGCAAAACACATGATTTAGCCTTAAATCAATGCGAAGTAGAAAGGTTTATCTACAAATCCATGCGAAACAAATGATGTAGCTTCAAATCAATGTAAAGTAGAAGGTATAGCTTCAAATCCTTAAGAAACAAATGATTTAGCATCAAATTCTTGCGACATAATTGATTTAGCTTGAACTGGATGCGAAACAAACGAGTTAGCTTCACATCCATGCGAAACACATTATTTAGATTCAAATCCATGCGGATTAGAAGGTTTAGCTTAATATCCGTGCGAAACAAAAGATTTAGCTTCAAATACTTTGCGGTAGAAATGATTTAGCGTCAACTGCATGCGAAACAAACGAGCAAGCTTGAAATGCATGCGAAAAACATTACTTATATTCAAATCAAAGCGAAGTAGAAAGTTTACCTTCAAATCGACGCGAATCAAATGATTTAACTCCAAATACTTGCTACATAAATGATTTAGCTTCAACTGGAAGCGAATCAATCCAGTTAGCTTCTCATCCATGCGAAACAATTGAATTAGCTTCAAATACTTGCGGTATAAACGATATAGTTTCAAATGCATGCGAAACAAACTAGTTAGATTCACATTCATTCGAAACACATTATTTAGCTTCAAATCAATGCGATGTAGAAGGTTTACTTCAAATCCATGCGAAACAAATGATTTTGCTTCAAATACTTGCGATATAATTGATTTAGATACAACTGCATACGAAACAAACAAGCTAGATTCAAATCCATGCAAAACACGAGATTTAGAATCAAATCAATGCCGAGTAGAAGTTTTAGCTTCGTATCCATGCGAAACAAATGATTTAGCTTCAAATACTTGCGATATAATCGTTATAGCTTCAAATGCATGCGAAACAAACGAGTTAGCTTCACAGTCATTCGAAACACATGATTTATCTTCAAATCCATGCGAAGTAGAAAGTTTAGCTACAAATCCACGCGAATCAAATGATTTAGCTTCACATACTTGCGATATAAATGATTTAGCTTCAACTGAATGCGAAACAAACGAGTTAGCTTCAAATCAATGCGAAACACATGATTCATCTTCAAGGCAATGCGAAGTAGAAGGTTTAGCTTCAACTCCACGCGAATCAAATGATTTAGCTTCACATACTTGCGATACAAATGATTTAGCTTCAACTGAAAGCGAGACAAACGAGTTAGCTTCACATTCATGCGAAACACATGATTTAGCTTCAAATCAAGGCAAGAGAAAAGCTTTGGCTTCAAATCAATGCGAAACAAATGATTTAGCTTCAAATACTTGCGATATAAACGTTATAGCTTCAAATGCATGCGAAACAAACGAGTTAGCTTCACAGTCATTCGAAACACTTGATTTATCTTCAAATCAATGCAAAGTAGAAGGTTTAGCTTCAAATCCATGCGAAACAAATGATTTAGCTTCAAATACTTCCGATATAAATGATTTAGATTCAACTGCATGCGAAACAAACAAGTTAGATTCAAATCCATGCAAAACACGAGATTTAGATTCAAATCAATGCCGAGTACAAGTTTTAGCTTCAAATCCATGCGAAGTAGAAGAATTAGCTTCAAATCCAAGCGAAACAAATGATTTAGCTTCAAGTACTTCCGATATAAACGATATAGCTTCAAATGCATACGAAACAAACGATTTAGCTTCAAGTACTTGCGATATAAACGATATAGCTTCAAATGCAAGCGAAACAAGCGAGTTAGCTTCTAACCCATGCGAAACACATGATTTAACTTCAAATCAATGCGGAGTAGAAGGTTACCTTCAAATCCATGCGAAACAAACGATTTAGCTTCAAATACTTGCGATATAAATGATTTAGCTTCAACTGGAAGCGAGACAAACGAGTTAGCTTCACATTCATGCGAAACAAATGATTTAGCTTCAAATACTTGCGATATAAACGGTATAGATTCAAATGCATGCGAAACAAACGAGTTAGCTTCACATTCATTCGAAACACATGATTTAGCTTCAAATCAATGCGAAGTAGAAGGTTTAGCTTCAAATCCATGCGAAACAAATGATTTACCTTCAAATACTAGCGATATAAATGATTTAGCTTCAACTGCATGCGATACAAACGAGTTAGATTCAAATCCACTCGAAACACATGACAAAGCTTCAAATCAGTGCGAGGTAGAAGATTTAGCTTCAAATCCATGCGAAACAAATGATTTAGCTTCAAATACTTGCGATATAAATGATTTATTTTTAACTGGAAGCGAAACAAGCGAGTTAGCTTTAAATCCATCCGAAACACATGATTTGTCTTCAAAGGAATACGAAGTAGAAGGTTTAGCTTCAAATCCATGCGAAATAAATGATTTAACTTCAAATACTAGCGATATAAATGATATAGCTTCAACTGCATGCGAAACAGACAACTTAGATTCACATTCATTCGAAACACATAATTTAGCTTCTAATCAATGCGATGTAGAAGGTTTAGCTTCAAATCCATGCGAAACAAATGATTATGCTTCAAATACTTGCGATATAAATGATTTAGCTTCAACTGGAAGCGAGACAAACGAGTTAGCTTCAAATCCATGCGAAACAAATGATTATGCTTCAAATACTTGCGATATAAATGATTTAGCTTTAACTGGAAGCGAAACAAGCGAGTTAGCCTCTAATCCATGCGAAAAAAAACATTTAGCTTCAAATACTTGCCACATAAACGATATAGATTCAAACGCATGCGAAACAAACGAGTTAGCTTCAAATCCATGCGATACAAATGATTTAACTTCAAATACTAGCGATATAAACGACATAGCTTCAACTGGAAACGAAACAAGCGAGTTAGCTCCTAATCCATGCGAAACAAATGATTTAGCTTCAAATACTTGCGTTATAAACGATATAGCTTCAAATGCTTGCGATACAAACGAGTTAGCTTCAAATCAACTCGAAACACATGATTTGTCTTCAAAGGAATACGAAGTAGAAGGTTTTGCTTCTAATCCATGAGAAACAAATGATTCATCTTCAAGTACTTGCGATATAAACGATAAAGCTTCAAATGCATGCGAAACAAACGAGACAGCTTCACAGTCATTCGAAACACATGATTTATCTTCAGATCAATGCGAAGTAGAAGGTTTAGCTTCAAATCCATGCGAAACAAATGATTTAGCTTCAAATACTATCGATATAAATAATATAGCTTCAAATGCATGCGATACAAACGAGTTAGCTTCACATTCTTTCGAAACACATGACTTAGGTTCAAATCAATGCGAAGTAGAAGGTTTAACTTCAAAACGATGCGAAACAAATGATTTAGCTTGAGACACTTGCAATATAAATGATTTAGCGTCAATTGCATGCGAATCAATCGAGTTAGATTCAAATCCATGCGAAACACATGATTTATCTTGAAACCAACGCGAAGTAGAAGGTTTAGCTTCAAATCCATGCGAAACAAATGATTTTGCTTCAAATACTTGCGATATAATTGATTTAGATACAACTGCATACGAAACAAACAAGCTAGATTCAAATCCATGCAAAACACGAGATTTAGAATCAAATCAATGCCGAGTAGAAGTTTTAGCTTCATATCCATGCGAAACAAATGATTTAGCTTCAAATACTTGCGATATAATCGTTATAGCTTCAAATGCATGCGAAACAAACGAGTTAGCTTCACAGTCATTCGAAACACATGATTTATCTTCAAATCCATGCGAAGTAGAAAGTTTAGCTACAAATCCACGCGAATCAAATGATTTAGCTTCACATACTTGCGATATAAATGATTTAGCTTCAACTGAATGCGAAACAAACGAGTTAGCTTCAAATCAATGCGAAACACATGATTCATCTTCAAGGCAATGCGAAGTAGAAGGTTTAGCTTCAACTCCACGCGAAACAAATGATTTAGCTTCAAATACTTGCGATATAAATGCTTTAGCTTCAACTGGAAGCGAAACAAACGAGTTAGCTTCAATTCATGCGACCCCTATGATTTAGGTTCTAATCAATGCAGAGTAGAAGGTTTAGCTTCAAATGCAGGCGAAACACATGATTTATATTCAAATCAATGTGAAGTAGAAGGTTTTGCTCCAAATACATATGAAATAAATGATTTAGCATCAAATACTTGCGACATAAATGATTTAGCTTCAACTGGATTCGAAACAAGGGAGTTAGATTCAAATTCACGCAAAGAACATGATTATGCTTCAAATGCATACGAAACACATGATTTGGCTTCGAGTCAATGCGAAGTGGAAGGTCTAGCTTCAAATCCACGCGAAACAAATGATTTAGCTTCGCATACTTGCGATATAAATGATTTAGCTTCAACAGAATGCGAAACAAACGAGTTAGCTTCAAATCCATGCGAAACAAATGATTTATCTTCAAAGCAATGCGAAGTAGAAGGTTTAGCTTCAACTCCATGCGAAGTAGAAGGTTTAGCTTCAACTCCATGCGAAACAAATGATTTAGATTCAAATACTTCCGATATAAATGATCCAGCTTCAACTGGAAACGAGACAATCGAGTTAGCTTCACATTCATGCGAAACACATGTCTTATCTTCAAATCGAAGCGAAGTAGAAGCTTTGGCTTCAAATCCATGCAAAACATATGATTTAGCTTCAAATACTTGAGATATAAATGAGTTAGATTGAACTGCATGCAAAACAAACAAGTTAGCTTCAAATCCACTCGTAACACATGATTTAGCGTCAAATCAATGCGAAGTAGAAGTTTAGCTTCAAATCCATGCGAAACAATTGATTTAGCTTCAAATCAATGCGAAGTAGAAGGTTTAACTTCAAATCCATGCGAAACAAATGATTTACCTTCAAATACTAGCGATATAAATGATTTAGCTTCAACTGCATGCGATACAAACGAGTTAGATTCAAATCCACTCGAAACACATGACAAAGCTTCAAATCAGTGCGAGGTAGAAGATTTAGCTTCAAATCCATGCGAAACAAATGATTTAGCTTCAAATACTTGCGATATAAATGATTTATTTTTAACTGGAAGCGAAACAAGCGAGTTAGCTTTAAATCCATCCGAAACACATGATTTGTCTTCAAAGGAATACGAAGTAGAAGGTTTAGCTTCAAATCCATGCGAAATAAATGATTTAACTTCAAATACTAGCGATATAAATGATATAGCTTCAACTGCATGCGAAACAGACAACTTAGATTCACATTCATTCGAAACACATAATTTAGCTTCTAATCAATGCGATGTAGAAGGTTTAGCTTCAACTCCATGCGAAACAAATGATTATGCTTCAAATACTTGCGATATAAATGATTTAGCTTCAACTGGAAGCGAGACAAACGAGTTAGCTTCAAATCCATGCGAAACAAATGATTATGCTTCAAATACTTGCGATATAAATGATTTAGCTTTAACTGGAAGCGAAACAAGCGAGTTAGCCTCTAATCCATGCGAAAAAAAACATTTAGCTTCAAATACTTGCCACATAAACGATATAGATTCAAACGCATGCGAAACAAACGAGTTAGCTTCAAATCCATGCGATACAAATGATTTAACTTCAAATACTAGCGATATAAACGACATAGCTTCAACTGGAAACGAAACAAGCGAGTTAGCTCCTAATCCATGCGAAACAAATGATTTAGCTTCAAATACTTGCGTTATAAACGATATAGCTTCAAATGCTTGCGATACAAACGAGTTAGCTTCAAATCAACTCGAAACACATGATTTGTCTTCAAAGGAATACGAAGTAGAAGGTTTTGCTTCTAATCCATGAGAAACAAATGATTCATCTTCAAGTACTTGCGATATAAACGATAAAGCTTCAAATGCATGCGAAACAAACGAGACAGCTTCACAGTCATTCGAAACACATGATTTATCTTCAGATCAATGCGAAGTAGAAGGTTTAGCTTCAAATCCATGCGAAACAAATGATTTAGCTTCAAATACTATCGATATAAATAATATAGCTTCAAATGCATGCGATACAAACGAGTTAGCTTCACATTCTTTCGAAACACATGACTTAGGTTCAAATCAATGCGAAGTAGAAGGTTTAACTTCAAAACGATGCGAAACAAATGATTTAGCTTGAGACACTTGCAATATAAATGATTTAGCGTCAATTGCATGCGAATCAATCGAGTTAGATTCAAATCCATGCGAAACACATGATTTATCTTGAAACCAACGCGAAGTAGAAGGTTTAGCTTCAAATCCATGCGAAACAAATGATTTTGCTTCAAATACTTGCGATATAATTGATTTAGATACAACTGCATACGAAACAAACAAGCTAGATTCAAATCCATGCAAAACACGAGATTTAGAATCAAATCAATGCCGAGTAGAAGTTTTAGCTTCATATCCATGCGAAACAAATGATTTAGCTTCAAATACTTGCGATATAATCGTTATAGCTTCAAATGCATGCGAAACAAACGAGTTAGCTTCACAGTCATTCGAAACACATGATTTATCTTCAAATCCATGCGAAGTAGAAAGTTTAGCTACAAATCCACGCGAATCAAATGATTTAGCTTCACATACTTGCGATATAAATGATTTAGCTTCAACTGAATGCGAAACAAACGAGTTAGCTTCAAATCAATGCGAAACACATGATTCATCTTCAAGGCAATGCGAAGTAGAAGGTTTAGCTTCAACTCCACGCGAAACAAATGATTTAGCTTCAAATACTTGCGATATAAATGCTTTAGCTTCAACTGGAAGCGAAACAAACGAGTTAGCTTCAATTCATGCGACCCCTATGATTTAGGTTCTAATCAATGCAGAGTAGAAGGTTTAGCTTCAAATGCAGGCGAAACACATGATTTATATTCAAATCAATGTGAAGTAGAAGGTTTTGCTCCAAATACATATGAAATAAATGATTTAGCATCAAATACTTGCGACATAAATGATTTAGCTTCAACTGGATTCGAAACAAGGGAGTTAGATTCAAATTCACGCAAAGAACATGATTATGCTTCAAATGCATACGAAACACATGATTTGGCTTCGAGTCAATGCGAAGTGGAAGGTCTAGCTTCAAATCCACGCGAAACAAATGATTTAGCTTCGCATACTTGCGATATAAATGATTTAGCTTCAACAGAATGCGAAACAAACGAGTTAGCTTCAAATCCATGCGAAACAAATGATTTATCTTCAAAGCAATGCGAAGTAGAAGGTTTAGCTTCAACTCCATGCGAAGTAGAAGGTTTAGCTTCAACTCCATGCGAAACAAATGATTTAGATTCAAATACTTCCGATATAAATGATCCAGCTTCAACTGGAAACGAGACAATCGAGTTAGCTTCACATTCATGCGAAACACATGTCTTATCTTCAAATCGAAGCGAAGTAGAAGCTTTGGCTTCAAATCCATGCAAAACATATGATTTAGCTTCAAATACTTGAGATATAAATGAGTTAGATTGAACTGCATGCAAAACAAACAAGTTAGCTTCAAATCCACTCGTAACACATGATTTAGCGTCAAATCAATGCGAAGTAGAAGTTTAGCTTCAAATCCATGCGAAACAATTGATTTAGCTTCAAATCAATGCGAAGTAGAAGGTTTAACTTCAAATCTATAAGTAACAAATGATTTAGCTTCAGCAACTTGAGAAATATATTATTTAGCTTCAACTGCATGCGAATAAAAACGAGTTAGCTTGAAATACATGCGAAGCACATGAGTTAGCTTGAAATAATGCGGAGTAGATGGTTTAGCGTCAAATGCATGCGCAACATATGATTTAGCTTCAAATCAACGCAGAATAGAAGGTTTAGCTTCAAATGCATGAGAAACACATGATTTAGCTTAAAATCCATGCGAAACACATGACTTAGCTTCAAATCAATGCAGAGTAGAAGACTTAGCTTCAATTGCATGCGAAACACATGATTTAGCTTCAAACCAATGCGGAATAGAAGGTTTAACTTCAAATGCGTGCAAAACACATGATTTAGCCTTAAATCAATGCGAAGTAGAAAGTTTATCTACAAATCCATGCGAAACAAATGATGTAGCTTCAAATCAATGTAAAGTAGAAGGTATAGCTTCAAATCCTTAAGAAACAAATGATTTAGCATCAAATTCTTGCGACATAATTGATTTAGCTTGAACTGGATGCGAAACAAACGAGTTAGCTTCACATCCATGCGAAACACATTATTTAGATTCAAATCCATGCGGATTAGAAGGTTTAGCTTAATATCCGTGCGAAACAAAAGATTTAGCTTCAAATACTTTGCGGTAGAAATGATTTAGCGTCAACTGCATGCGAAACAAACGAGCAAGCTTGAAATGCATGCGAAAAACATTACTTATATTCAAATCAAAGCGAAGTAGAAAGTTTACCTTCAAATCGACGCGAATCAAATGATTTAACTCCAAATACTTGCTACATAAATGATTTAGCTTCAACTGGAAGCGAATCAATCCAGTTAGCTTCTCATCCATGCGAAACAATTGAATTAGCTTCAAATACTTGCGGTATAAACGATATAGTTTCAAATGCATGCGAAACAAACTAGTTAGATTCACATTCATTCGAAACACATTATTTAGCTTCAAATCAATGCGATGTAGAAGGTTTACTTCAAATCCATGCGAAACAAATGATTTTGCTTCAAATACTTGCGATATAATTGATTTAGATACAACTGCATACGAAACAAACAAGCTAGATTCAAATCCATGCAAAACACGAGATTTAGAATCAAATCAATGCCGAGTAGAAGTTTTAGCTTCGTATCCATGCGAAACAAATGATTTAGCTTCAAATACTTGCGATATAATCGTTATAGCTTCAAATGCATGCGAAACAAACGAGTTAGCTTCACAGTCATTCGAAACACATGATTTATCTTCAAATCCATGCGAAGTAGAAAGTTTAGCTACAAATCCACGCGAATCAAATGATTTAGCTTCACATACTTGCGATATAAATGATTTAGCTTCAACTGAATGCGAAACAAACGAGTTAGCTTCAAATCAATGCGAAACACATGATTCATCTTCAAGGCAATGCGAAGTAGAAGGTTTAGCTTCAACTCCACGCGAAACAAATGATTTAGCTTCAAATACTTGCGATATAAGTGCTTTAGCTTCAACTGGAAGCGAAACAAACGAGTTAGCTTCAATTCATGCGACCCCTATGATTTAGGTTCTAATCAATGCAGAGTAGAAGGTTTAGCTTCAAATGCAGGCGAAACACATGATTTATATTCAAATCAATGTGAAGTAGAAGGTTTTGCTCCAAATACATATGAAATAAATGATTTAGCATCAAATACTTGCGACATAAATGATTTAGCTTCAACTGGATTCGAAACAAGGGAGTTAGATTCAAATTCACGCAAAGAACATGATTATGCTTCAAATGCATACGAAACACATGATTTGGCTTCGAGTCAATGCGAAGTGGAAGGTCTAGCTTCAAATCCACGCGAAACAAATGATTTAGCTTCGCATACTTGCGATATAAATGATTTAGCTTCAACAGAATGCGAAACAAACGAGTTAGCTTCAAATCCATGCGAAACAAATGATTTATCTTCAAAGCAATGCGAAGTAGAAGGTTTAGCTTCAACTCCATGCGAAGTAGAAGGTTTAGCTTCAACTCCATGCGAAACAAATGATTTAGATTCAAATACTTCCGATATAAATGATCCAGCTTCAACTGGAAACGAGACAATCGAGTTAGCTTCACATTCATGCGAAACACATGTCTTATCTTCAAATCGAAGCGAAGTAGAAGCTTTGGCTTCAAATCCATGCAAAACAAATGATTTAGCTTCAAATACTTGAGATATAAATGAGTTAGATTGAACTGCATGCAAAACAAACAAGTTAGCTTCAAATCCACTCGTAACACATGATTTAGCGTCAAATCAATGCGAAGTAGAAGTTTAGCTTCAAATCCATGCGAAACAATTGATTTAGCTTCAAATCAATGCGAAGTAGAAGGTTTAACTTCAAATCTATAAGTAACAAATGATTTAGCTTCAGCAACTTGAGAAATATATTATTTAGCTTCAACTGCATGCGAATAAAAACGAGTTAGCTTGAAATCCATGCGAAGCACATGAGTTAGCTTGAAATAATGCGGAGTAGATGGTTTAGCGTCAAATGCATGCGCAACATATGATTTAGCTTCAAATCAACGCAGAATAGAAGGTTTAGCTTCAAATGCATGAGAAACACATGATTTAGCTTAAAATCCATGCGAAACACATGACTTAGCTTCAAATCAATGCAGAGTAGAAGACTTAGCTTCAATTGCATGCGAAACACATGATTTAGCTTCAAATCAATGCGGAATAGAAGGTTTAACTTCAAATGCGTGCAAAACACATGATTTAGCCTTAAATCAATGCGAAGTAGAAAGATTATCTACAAATCCATGCGAAACAAATGATGTAGCTTCAAATCAATGTAAAGTAGAAGGTATAGCTTCAAATCCTTAAGAAACAAATGATTTAGCATCAAATTCTTGCGACATAATTGATTTAGCTTGAACTGGATGCGAAACAAACGAGTTAGCTTCACATCCATGCGAAACACATTATTTAGATTCAAATCCATGCGGATTAGAAGGTTTAGCTTAAAATCCGTGCGAAACAAAAGATTTAGCTGCAAATACTTTGCGGTAGAAATGATTTAGCGTCAACTGCATGCGAAACAAACGAGCAAGCTTGAAATCCATGCGAAAAACATTACTTATATTCAAATCAAAGCGAAGTAGAAAGTTTACCTTCAAATCGACGCGAATCAAATGATTTAACTCCAAATACTTGCTACATAAATGATTTAGCTTCAACTGGAAGCGAATCAATCCAGTTAGCTTCTCATCCATGCGAAACAATTGAATTAGCTTCAAATACTTGCGGTATAAACGATATAGTTTCAAATGCATGCGAAACAAACTAGTTAGATTCACATTCATTCGAAACACATTATTTAGCTTCAAATCAATGCGATGTAGAAGGTTTACTTCAAATCCATGCGAAACAAATGATTTAGCTTCAAATACTAGCGATATAAATGATTTAGCTTCAATTGGAAACGAGACAATCGAGTTAGCTTCACATTCATGCGAAACACATGACTTATCTTCAAATCAAAGCGAAGTAGAAGCTTTGGCATCAAATCCATGGGAAACAAATGATTTAGCTTCAAATACATGAGATATAAATGAGTTAGATTCAACTCCATGCGAAACAAACAAGTTAGCTTCAAATCCACTCGAAACACATGATTTAGCTTCAAATCAATGCGAAGTAGAAGGTTTAGCTTCAAATCCATGCGAAACAAATGATTTAGCTTCAGAAACTTGAGAAATAAATTATTAAGCTTCAACTGCATGCGAATACAAACGAGTTAGCTTGAAATCCATGCGAAGCACATGAGTTAGCTTGAAATAATGCGGAGTAGATGGTTTAGCGTCAAATGCATGCGCAACATATGATTTAGCTTCAAATCAACGCAGAATAGAAGGTTTAGCTTCAAATGCATGAGAAACACATGATTTAGCTTAAAATCCATGCGAAACACATGACTTAGCTTCAAATCAATGCAGAGTAGAAGACTTAGCTTCAATTGCATGCGAAACACATGATTTAGCTTCAAATCAATGCGGAATAGAAGGTTTAACTTCAAATGCATGCGAAACACATGATTTAGCCTTAAATCAATGCGAAGTAGAAAGTTTAGCTACAAATCCATGCGAAACAAATGATGTAGCTTCAAATCAATGTAAAGTAGAAGGTATAGCTTCAAATCCTTAAGAAACAAATGATTTAGCATCAAATACTTGCGACATAATTGATTTAGCTTGAACTGTATGCGAAACAAACGAGTTAGCTTCACACCCATGCGAAACACATTATTTAGATTCAAATCCATGCGGATTAGAAGGTTTAGCTTAAAATCCGTGCGAAACAAAAGATTTAGCTTCAAATACTTGCGATAGAAATGATTTAGATTCAACTGCATGCGAAACAAGGGAGTTAGATTCAAATCCACGCGAAAAACATGATTAAGCTTCAAATGCTTACGAAACACATGATTTGGCTTCGAGTCAATGCGAAGTTGAAGGTTTAGCTTCAAATCCATGCGAAACAAATGATTTAACTTCAAATACTAGCGATATAAATGATATAGCTTCAACTGGAAGCGAAACAAGCGAGTTAGCTTCTAATCCATGCGAAACAATAGATTTATCTTCAACTACTTGGGATATAAACGATATAGCTTCAAATGCATGCGAAACAAACGAGTTAGCTGCTCATTCATTCGAAACACATGATTTAGCTTCAAATCAATGCGAAGAAGAAGGTTTAGCTTCAAATCCAAGAGAAACAAATGATTTTGCTTCAAATACTTGCGATATAAATGATCTAGCTTCAACGGGAACGAGACAATCGAGTTAGCTTCACATTCATGCGAAACACATGACTTATCTTCAAATCAAAGCGAAGTAGAAGCTTTGGCATCAAATCCATGCGAAACAAATGATTTAGCTTCAAATACATTAGATATAAATGAGTTAGATTCAACTCCATGCGAAACAAACAAGTTAGCTTCAAATCCACTCGAAACACATGATTTAGCTTCAAATCAATGCGAAGTAGAAGGTTTAGCTTCAAATCCATGCGAAACAATTGATTTAGCTTCAAATCAAAGCGAAGTAGAAGGTTTAACTTCAAATCTATAAGTAACAAATGATTTAGCTTCAGAAACTTTAGAAATAAATTATTTAGCTTCAACTGCATGCGAATACAAACGAGTTAGCTTGAAATCCATGCGAAGCACATGAGTTAGCTTGAAATCAATGCGGAGTAGATGGTTTAGCGTAAAATGCATGCGCAACATATTATTTAGCTTCAAATCAACACAGAATAGAAGGATTCGCTTCAAATGCATGGGAAACACATGATTTAGCTTAAAATTCATGCGAAACACATGACTTAGCTTCAAATCAATGCAGAGTAGAAGACTTAGCTTCAATTGCATGCGAAACACATGATTTAGCTTCAAATCAATGCGGAATAGAAGGTTTAACTTCAAATGCATGCGAAACACATGATTTAGCCTTAAATCAATGCGAAGTAGAAAGTTTAGCTACAAATCCATGCGAAACAAATGATGTAGCTTCAAATCAATGTAAAGTAGAAGGTATAGCTTCAAATCCTTAAGAAACAAATGATTTAGCATCAAATACTTGCGACATAATTGATTTAGCTTGAACTGTATGCGAAACAAACGAGTTAGCTTCACACCCATGCGAAACACATTATTTAGATTCAAATCCATGCGGATTAGAAGGTTTAGCTTAAAATCCGTGCGAAACAAAAGATTTAGCTTCAAATACTTGCGATAGAAATGATTTAGATTCAACTGCATGCGAAACAAGGGAGTTAGATTCAAATCCACGCGAAAAACATGATTAAGCTTCAAATGCTTACGAAACACATGATTTGGCTTCGAGTCAATGCGAAGTTGAAGGTTTAGCTTCAAATCCATGCGAAACAAATGATTTAACTTCAAATACTAGCGATATAAATGATATAGCTTCAACTGGAAGCGAAACAAGCGAGTTAGCTTCTAATCCATGCGAAACAATAGATTTATCTTCAACTACTTGGGATATAAACGATATAGCTTCAAATGCATGCGAAACAAACGAGTTAGCTGCTCATTCATTCGAAACACATGATTTAGCTTCAAATCAATGCGAAGAAGAAGGTTTAGCTTCAAATCCAAGAGAAACAAATGATTTTGCTTCAAATACTTGCGCTATATATGATTTAGATTCAACTGCATGCGAAACAAACAAATTAGATTCAAATCCATGCAAAACACGAGATTTAGATTCAAATCACTGCCGAGTAGAAGTTTTAGCTTCAAATCCATGCGAAACAAATGATTTAGCTTAAAATACTTGCGATATAAACGATATTGATTCAAATGCATGCGAAACAAACGAGTAAGCTACACAGTCATTCGAAACACATGATTTAGCTTCAAATCAATGCGACATAGAAGGTTTAGCTTCAAATCCATGCGAAACAAATAATTTACCTTCCAATACTAGCGATATAAATGATTTAGCTTCAACTGGAAGCGAAACAAGCGAGCTAGCTTCTAATCCATGCGAAACAAACGATTTATCTTCAAGATTTTTCAATATAAACGATATAGCTTCAAATGCATGCGATACAAACGAGTTAGGTTCACAGACATTCGAAACACATGATTTAGCTTCAAATCAATGCGAAGTAGAAGGTTTAGCTTCAAATCCATGCGAGGGAAAAGCTTTGGCTTCAAATCCATGCGAAACAAGTGATTTACCTTCAAATACTTGCGATATAAATTATTTAGATTCAACTGCATGCGAAACAAACAACTTAGATTTACATTCATTCGAAACACATGATTTAGCTTCAAATCAATGCGAAGTACAAGGTATAGCTTCAAATCCATGCGAAACAAATAATTTACCTTCGAATACTAGCGATATAAATGATTTAGCTTCAACTGGAAGCGAAACAAGCGAGTTAGCTTCTAATCCATGCGAGACAAATGATTTAGCTTCAAATACTTGCGATATAAAAGATATAGCCCCCAATGCATGCGATACAAACGAGTTATCTTCACATTCATTCGAAACACATGACTTAGGTTCAAATCAATGCGAAGTAGAAGGTTTAGCTTCAAATCCAAGAGAAACAAATGATTTTGCTTCAGATACTTGCGATATAAATGATTTAGATTCAACAGCATGCGAAACAAACAAGTTAGATTCAAATCCAAGCAAAACACGAGATTTAGATTCAAATCAATGCCGAGTAGAAGTTTTAGCTTCAAATCCATGCGAAACACATGATTTAACTTCAAATCCAAGCGGAGTAGAAGGTTTAACTTTAAATCCATGCGAAACAAATGATTTCGCTTCAAATACTTCCGATATAAATGATTTAGCTTCAACTGTATGCGAAACAAACGAGTTAGCTTCAAAACCATGCGAAACACATGATTTGTCTTCAAAGCAATGCGAAGTAGAAGGTTTAGCTTCAAATCCATGCGAAACAAATGATTTAGCTTCCAATACTTACGATATAAATGATATAGCTTCAACTGCATGCGAAACAATCGAGTTAGCTTCTAATCCATGCGAAACAAACGATTTATCTTCAAGTTTTTTCGATATAAACGATATAGCTTCAAATGCATGCGATACAAACGAGTTAGGTTTACACACATTCGAAACACATGATTTAGTTTCAAATCAATGCGAAGTAGAAGGTTTAGCTTCAAATCCATGCGAAACAAATGATTTAGCTTCAAATACTATCGATATAAATGATATAGCTTCAAATGGATGCGAAACAAGCGAGTTAGCTTCAGATTCATTCGAAACACATGATTTAGCTTCAAATCAATGCAAAGAAGAAGGTTTAGCTTCAAATCCAAGAGTAACAAATGATTTTGCATCATTACTTGCGATATAAATGATTTAGATTCAACTGCATGCGAAACAAACAAGTGAGATTCAAATCCATGGAAAACACGAGATTTAGATTCAAATCAATGCCGAGTAGAAGTTTCAGCTTCAAATACTTGCGATATAAACGATATATCTCCAAATGCATGCGAAACAAACGAGTTAGATTCACAGTCATTCGAAACAAATGATTTATCTTCAAATCAATGCGAAGTAGAAGGTCTAGCTTCAAATCCATGCGAAACAAATAATTTAACTTCGAATACTAGCGATATAAATGATTTAGCTTCACCTGGAAGCGAAACAAGCGAGTTAGCTTCACATTCATTCGAAACACATGATTTAGCTTCAAATCAATTGCGAAGAAGAAGGTTTAGCTTCAAATCCAAGAGTAACAAATGATTTTACTTCAAATACTTGCGATATAAATGATTTAGATTCAACTGCATGCGAAACAAACAAGTTAGATACAAATCCATGCAAAACATGAGATTTAGATTCAAATCAATGCCGAGTAGAAGTTTCAGCTTCAAATTCATGCGAAACATATGATTTAGCTTCAAATACTTGCGATATAAACGATATATCTTCAAATGCATCCGAAACAAACGAGTTAGCTTCACAGTCATTCGAAACACATGATTTATCTTCAAATCAATGCGAAGTAGAAGGTTTAGCTTCAAATCCATGCGAAACAAATGATTTAGCTTCAAATACATGCGATATAAATGATTTAGCTTCAACTGGAAGTGAAACAAGTGAGTCCGCTTGAAATCTATGCGAAACACATGATTTATCTTCAAAGCAACGCGAAGTTGAAGGTTTAGCTTCAAATCCATGCGATACAAATGATTTAGCTTCAAATACATGCGATATAAATGGTTTAGCTTCAACTGGAAGTGAAACAAATGAGTCAGCTTCAAATGCATAGGAAACACATGATTTATCTCCAAAGCAACGCGAAGTAGAAGGTTTAGCTTCAAATCCAAGAGAAACAAATGATTTTGCTTCAAATACTTGCGATATAAATGATTTAGATTCAACAGCATGCGAAACAAACAAGTTAGATTCAAATCCAAGCAAAACACGAGATTTAGATTCAAATCAATGCCGAGTAGAAGTTTTAGCTTCAAATCTATGTGAAACACATGATTTAGCTTCAAATACTTGCGATATAAATGATTTAGATTCAACCGGAAGCGAGACAAAAGAGTTAGCTTCACATTCATGTGAAACACATGATTTAGCTTCAAATCAATGCGAGGTAAAAGCCTTGGCTTCAAATCCATGCGAAACAAATGATTTAGCTTCAAATACTTGCGATATAAATGATTTAGCTTCAACTGCAAGCGAAACAAACAACTAATATTCACATTTATTCGAAACACATGATTTAGCTTCAAATCAATGCGAAGTAGAAGGTATAGCTTCAAATCCATGTAAAACAAATGATTTAACTACAAATTCTAGCGATATAAATTATTTGGTTTCAACTGGAAGCGAGACAAAAGAGTTAGCTTCACATTCATGCGAAACACATGATTTAGCTTCAAATCAATGCGAAGTAGGCGGTTTAGCTTCAAATCCAAGCGAAACAAATGATTTTGCCTCAAATACTTGCGACATAAATGATTTAGATTCAACTGCATGCGAAACAAACAAGTTAGATTCAAATCCATGCAAAACACGAGATTCAGATTCAAATCAATGCCGAGTAGAAGTTTTAGCTTCAACTCCATGCGAAACAAATGATTTAGCTTCAAATACTTCCGATATAAATGATTTAGCTTCAACTGTAATCGAAACAAACGAGTTAGCTTCACATTCATGCGAAACACATGACTTATCTTCAAATCAAAGCGAAGTAGAAGCTTTGGCATCAAATCCATGCGAAACAAATGATTTAGCTTCAAATACATTAGATATAAATGAGTTAGATTCAACTCCATGCGAAACAAACAAGTTAGCTTCAAATCCACTCGAAACACATGATTTAGCTTCAAATCAATGCGAAGTAGAAGGTTTAGCTTCAAATCCATGCGAAACAATTGATTTAGCATCAAATCAAAGCGAAGTAGAAGGTTTAACTTCAAATCTATAAGTAACAAATGATTTAGCTTCAGAAACTTTAGAAATAAATTATTTAGCTTCAACTGCATGCGAATACAAACGAGTTAGCTTGAAATCCATGCGAAGCACATGAGTTAGCTTGAAATCAATGCGGAGTAGATGGTTTAGCGTCAAATGCATGCGCAACATATTATTTAGCTTCAAATCAACACAGAATAGAAGGATTAGCTTCAAATGCATGGGAAACACATGATTTAGCTTAAAATTCATGCGAAACACATGACTTAGTTTCAAATCAATGCAGAGTAGAAGACTTAGCTTCAATTGCATGCGAAACACATGATTTAGCTTCAAATCAATGCGGAATAGAAGGTTTAACTTCAAATGCATGCGAAACACATGATTTAGCCTTAAATCAATGCGAAGTAGAAAGTTTAGCTACAAATCCATGCGAAACAAATGATGTAGCTTCAAATCAATGTAAAGTAGAAGGTATAGCTTCAAATCCTTAAGAAACAAATGATTTAGCATCAAATACTTGCGACATAATTGATTTAGCTTGAACTGTATGCGAAACAAACGAGTTAGCTTCACACCCATGCGAAACACATTATTTAGATTCAAATCCATGCGGATTAGAAGGTTTAGCTTAAAATCCGTGCGAAACAAAAGATTTAGCTTCAAATACTTGCGATAGAAATGATTTAGATTCAACTGCATGCGAAACAAGGGAGTTAGATTCAAATCCACGCGAAAAACATGATTAAGCTTCAAATGCTTACGAAACACATGATTTGGCTTCGAGTCAATGCGAAGTTGAAGGTTTAGCTTCAAATCCATGCGAAACAAATGATTTAACTTCAAATACTAGCGATATAAATGATATAGCTTCAACTGGAAGCGAAACAAGCGAGTTAGCTTCTAATCCATGCGAAACAATAGATTTATCTTCAACTACTTGGGATATAAACGATATAGCTTCAAATGCATGCGAAACAAACGAGTTAGCTGCTCATTCATTCGAAACACATGATTTAGCTTCAAATCAATGCGAAGAAGAAGGTTTAGCTTCAAATCCAAGAGAAACAAATGATTTTGCTTCAAATACTTGCGCTATATATGATTTAGATTCAACTGCATGCGAAACAAACAAATTAGATTCAAATCCATGCAAAACACGAGATTTAGATTCAAATCACTGCCGAGTAGAAGTTTTAGCTTCAAATCCATGCGAAACAAATGATTTAGCTTAAAATACTTGCGATATAAACGATATTGATTCAAATGCATGCGAAACAAACGAGTAAGCTACACAGTCATTCGAAACACATGATTTAGCTTCAAATCAATGCGACATAGAAGGTTTAGCTTCAAATCCATGCGAAACAAATAATTTACCTTCCAATACTAGCGATATAAATGATTTAGCTTCAACTGGAAGCGAAACAAGCGAGCTAGCTTCTAATCCATGCGAAACAAACGATTTATCTTCAAGATTTTTCAATATAAACGATATAGCTTCAAATGCATGCGATACAAACGAGTTAGGTTCACAGACATTCGAAACACATGATTTAGCTTCAAATCAATGCGAAGTAGAAGGTTTAGCTTCAAATCCATGCGAGGGAAAAGCTTTGGCTTCAAATCCATGCGAAACAAGTGATTTACCTTCAAATACTTGCGATATAAATTATTTAGATTCAACTGCATGCGAAACAAACAACTTAGATTTACATTCATTCGAAACACATGATTTAGCTTCAAATCAATGCGAAGTACAAGGTATAGCTTCAAATCCATGCGAAACAAATAATTTACCTTCGAATACTAGCGATATAAATGATTTAGCTTCAACTGGAAGCGAAACAAGCGAGTTAGCTTCTAATCCATGCGAGACAAATGATTTAGCTTCAAATACTTGCGATATAAACGATATAGCCCCCAATGCATGCGATACAAACGAGTTATCTTCACATTCATTCGAAACACATGACTTAGGTTCAAATCAATGCGAAGTAGAAGGTTTAGCTTCAAATCCAAGAGAAACAAATGATTTTGCTTCAGATACTTGCGATATAAATGATTTAGATTCAACAGCATGCGAAACAAACAAGTTAGATTCAAATCCAAGCAAAACACGAGATTTAGATTCAAATCAATGCCGAGTAGAAGTTTTAGCTTCAAATCCATGCGAAACACATGATTTAACTTCAAATCCAAGCGGAGTAGAAGGTTTAACTTTAAATCCATGCGAAACAAATGATTTCGCTTCAAATACTTCCGATATAAATGATTTAGCTTCAACTGTATGCGAAACAAACGAGTTAGCTTCAAAACCATGCGAAACACATGATTTGTCTTCAAAGCAATGCGAAGTAGAAGGTTTAGCTTCAAATCCATGCGAAACAAATGATTTAGCTTCCAATACTTACGATATAAATGATATAGCTTCAACTGCATGCGAAACAATCGAGTTAGCTTCTAATCCATGCGAAACAAACGATTTATCTTCAAGTTTTTTCGATATAAACGATATAGCTTCAAATGCATGCGATACAAACGAGTTAGGTTTACACACATTCGAAACACATGATTTAGTTTCAAATCAATGCGAAGTAGAAGGTTTAGCTTCAAATCCATGCGAAACAAATGATTTAGCTTCAAATACTATCGATATAAATGATATAGCTTCAAATGGATGCGAAACAAGCGAGTTAGCTTCAGATTCATTCGAAACACATGATTTAGCTTCAAATCAATGCAAAGAAGAAGGTTTAGCTTCAAATCCAAGAGTAACAAATGATTTTGCATCATTACTTGCGATATAAATGATTTAGATTCAACTGCATGCGAAACAAACAAGTGAGATTCAAATCCATGGAAAACACGAGATTTAGATTCAAATCAATGCCGAGTAGAAGTTTCAGCTTCAAATACTTGCGATATAAACGATATATCTCCAAATGCATGCGAAACAAACGAGTTAGATTCACAGTCATTCGAAACAAATGATTTATCTTCAAATCAATGCGAAGTAGAAGGTCTAGCTTCAAATCCATGCGAAACAAATAATTTAACTTCGAATACTAGCGATATAAATGATTTAGCTTCACCTGGAAGCGAAACAAGCGAGTTAGCTTCACATTCATTCGAAACACATGATTTAGCTTCAAATCAATTGCGAAGAAGAAGGTTTAGCTTCAAATCCAAGAGTAACAAATGATTTTACTTCAAATACTTGCGATATAAATGATTTAGATTCAACTGCATGCGAAACAAACAAGTTAGATACAAATCCAAGCAAAACACGAGATTTAGATTCAAATCAATGCCGAGTAGAAGTTTTAGCTTCAAATCTATGTGAAACACATGATTTAGCTTCAAATACTTGCGATATAAATGATTTAGATTCAACCGGAAGCGAGACAAAAGAGTTAGCTTCACATTCATGCGAAACACATGATTTAGCTTCAAATCAATGCGAGGTAAAAGCCTTGGCTTCAAATCCATGCGAAACAAATGATTTAGCTTCAAATACTTGCGATATAAATGATTTAGCTTCAACTGCAAGCGAAACAAACAACTAATATTCACATTTATTCGAAACACATGATTTAGCTTCAAATCAATGCGAAGTAGAAGGTATAGCTTCAAATCCATGTAAAACAAATGATTTAACTACAAATTCTAGCGATATAAATTATTTGGTTTCAACTGGAAGCGAGACAAAAGAGTTAGCTTCACATTCATGCGAAACACATGATTTAGCTTCAAATCAATGCGAAGTAGGCGGTTTAGCTTCAAATCCAAGCGAAACAAATGATTTTGCTTCAAATACTTGCGACATAAATGATTTAGATTCAACTGCATGCGAAACAAACAAGTTAGATTCAAATCCATGCAAAACACGAGATTCAGATTCAAATCAATGCCGAGTAGATGTTTTAGCTTCAACTCCATGCGAAACAAATGATTTAGCTTCAAATACTTCCGATATAAATGATTTAGCTTCAACTGTAATCGAAACAAACGAGTTAGCTTCACATTCATGCGAAACACATGACTTATCTTCAAATCAAAGCGAAGTAGAAGCTTTGGCATCAGATCCATGCGAAACAAATGATTTAGCTTCAAATACATTAGATATAAATGAGTTAGATTCAACTCCATGCGAAACAAACAAGTTAGCTTCAAATCCACTCGAAACACATGATTTAGCTTCAAATCAATGCGAAGTAGAAGGTTTAGCTTCAAATCCATGCGAAACAATTGATTTAGCATCAAATCAAAGCGAAGTAGAAGGTTTAACTTCAAATCTATAAGTAACAAATGATTTAGCTTCAGAAACTTTAGAAATAAATTATTTAGCTTCAACTGCATGCGAATACAAACGAGTTAGCTTGAAATCCATGCGAAGCACATGAGTTAGCTTGAAATCAATGCGGAGTAGATGGTTTAGCGTCAAATGCATGCGCAACATATTATTTAGCTTCAAATCAACACAGAATAGAAGGATTAGCTTCAAATGCATGGGAAACACATGATTTAGCTTAAAATTCATGCGAAACACATGACTTAGTTTCAAATCAATGCAGAGTAGAAGACTTAGCTTCAATTGCATGCGAAACACATGATTTAGCTTCAAATCAATGCGGAATAGAAGGTTTAACTTCAAATGCATGCGAAACACATGATTTAGCCTTAAATCAATGCGAAGTAGAAAGTTTAGCTACAAATCCATGCGAAACAAATGATGTAGCTTCAAATCAATGTAAAGTAGAAGGTATAGCTTCAAATCCTTAAGAAACAAATGATTTAGCATCAAATACTTGCGACATAATTGATTTAGCTTGAACTGTATGCGAAACAAACGAGTTAGCTTCACACCCATGCGAAACACATTATTTAGATTCAAATCCATGCGGATTAGAAGGTTTAGCTTAAAATCCGTGCGAAACAAAAGATTTAGCTTCAAATACTTGCGATAGAAATGATTTAGATTCAACTGCATGCGAAACAAGGGAGTTAGATTCAAATCCACGCGAAAAACATGATTAAGCTTCAAATGCTTACGAAACACATGATTTGGCTTCGAGTCAATGCGAAGTTGAAGGTTTAGCTTCAAATCCATGCGAAACAAATGATTTAACTTCAAATACTAGCGATATAAATGATATAGCTTCAACTGGAAGCGAAACAAGCGAGTTAGCTTCTAATCCATGCGAAACAATAGATTTATCTTCAACTACTTGGGATATAAACGATATAGCTTCAAATGCATGCGAAACAAACGAGTTAGCTGCTCATTCATTCGAAACACATGATTTAGCTTCAAATCAATGCGAAGAAGAAGGTTTAGCTTCAAATCCAAGAGAAACAAATGATTTTGCTTCAAATACTTGCGCTATATATGATTTAGATTCAACTGCATGCGAAACAAACAAATTAGATTCAAATCCATGCAAAACACGAGATTTAGATTCAAATCACTGCCGAGTAGAAGTTTTAGCTTCAAATCCATGCGAAACAAATGATTTAGCTTAAAATACTTGCGATATAAACGATATTGATTCAAATGCATGCGAAACAAACGAGTAAGCTACACAGTCATTCGAAACACATGATTTAGCTTCAAATCAATGCGACATAGAAGGTTTAGCTTCAAATCCATGCGAAACAAATAATTTACCTTCCAATACTAGCGATATAAATGATTTAGCTTCAACTGGAAGCGAAACAAGCGAGCTAGCTTCTAATCCATGCGAAACAAACGATTTATCTTCAAGATTTTTCAATATAAACGATATAGCTTCAAATGCATGCGATACAAACGAGTTAGGTTCACAGACATTCGAAACACATGATTTAGCTTCAAATCAATGCGAAGTAGAAGGTTTAGCTTCAAATCCATGCGAGGGAAAAGCTTTGGCTTCAAATCCATGCGAAACAAGTGATTTACCTTCAAATACTTGCGATATAAATTATTTAGATTCAACTGCATGCGAAACAAACAACTTAGATTTACATTCATTCGAAACACATGATTTAGCTTCAAATCAATGCGAAGTACAAGGTATAGCTTCAAATCCATGCGAAACAAATAATTTACCTTCGAATACTAGCGATATAAATGATTTAGCTTCAACTGGAAGCGAAACAAGCGAGTTAGCTTCTAATCCATGCGAGACAAATGATTTAGCTTCAAATACTTGCGATATAAACGATATAGCCCCCAATGCATGCGATACAAACGAGTTATCTTCACATTCATTCGAAACACATGACTTAGGTTCAAATCAATGCGAAGTAGAAGGTTTAGCTTCAAATCCAAGAGAAACAAATGATTTTGCTTCAGATACTTGCGATATAAATGATTTAGATTCAACAGCATGCGAAACAAACAAGTTAGATTCAAATCCAAGCAAAACACGAGATTTAGATTCAAATCAATGCCGAGTAGAAGTTTTAGCTTCAAATCCATGCGAAACACATGATTTAACTTCAAATCCAAGCGGAGTAGAAGGTTTAACTTTAAATCCATGCGAAACAAATGATTTCGCTTCAAATACTTCCGATATAAATGATTTAGCTTCAACTGTATGCGAAACAAACGAGTTAGCTTCAAAACCATGCGAAACACATGATTTGTCTTCAAAGCAATGCGAAGTAGAAGGTTTAGCTTCAAATCCATGCGAAACGAATGATTTAGCTTCCAATACTTACGATATAAATGATATAGCTTCAACTGCATGCGAAACAATCGAGTTAGCTTCTAATCCATGCGAAACAAACGATTTATCTTCAAGTTTTTTCGATATAAACGATATAGCTTCAAATGCATGCGATACAAACGAGTTAGGTTTACACACATTCGAAACACATGATTTAGTTTCAAATCAATGCGAAGTAGAAGGTTTAGCTTCAAATCCATGCGAAACAAATGATTTAGCTTCAAATACTATCGATATAAATGATATAGCTTCAAATGGATGCGAAACAAGCGAGTTAGCTTCAGATTCATTCGAAACACATGATTTAACTTCAAATCAATGCAAAGAAGAAGGTTTAGCTTCAAATCCAAGAGTAACAAATGATTTTGCATCATTACTTGCGATATAAATGATTTAGATTCAACTGCATGCGAAACAAACAAGTTAGATTCAAATCCAAGCAAAACACGAGATTTAGATTCAAATCAATGCCGAGTAGAAGTTTTAGCTTCAAATCTATGTGAAACACATGATTTAGCTTCAAATACTTGCGATATAAATGATTTAGATTCAACCGGAAGCGAGACAAAAGAGTTAGCTTCACATTCATGCGAAACACATGATTTAGCTTCAAATCAATGCGAGGTAAAAGCCTTGGCTTCAAATCCATGCGAAACAAATGATTTAGCTTCAAATACTTGCGATATAAATGATTTAGCTTCAACTGCAAGCGAAACAAACAACTAATATTCACATTTATTCGAAACACATGATTTAGCTTCAAATCAATGCGAAGTAGAAGGTATAGCTTCAAATCCATGTAAAACAAATGATTTAACTACAAATTCTAGCGATATAAATTATTTGGTTTCAACTGGAAGCGAGACAAAAGAGTTAGCTTCACATTCATGCGAAACACATGATTTAGCTTCAAATCAATGCGAAGTAGGCGGTTTAGCTTCAAATCCAAGCGAAACAAATGATTTTGCTTCAAATACTTGCGACATAAATGATTTAGATTCAACTGCATGCGAAACAAACAAGTTAGATTCAAATCCATGCAAAACACGAGATTTAGATTCAAATCAATGCCGAGTAGAAGTTTTAGCTTCAACTCCATGCGAAACAAATGATTTAGCTTCAAATACTTCCGATATAAATGATTTAGCTTCAACTGTAATCGAAACAAACGAGTTAGCTTCACATTCATGCGAAACACATGACTTATCTTCAAATCAAAGCGAAGTAGAAGCTTTGGCATCAAATCCATGCGAAACAAATGATTTAGCTTCAAATACATTAGATATAAATGAGTTAGATTCAACTCCATGCGAAACAAACAAGTTAGCTTCAAATCCACTCGAAACACATGATTTAGCTTCAAATCAATGCGAAGTAGAAGGTTTAGCTTCAAATCCATGCGAAACAATTGATTTAGCATCAAATCAAAGCGAAGTAGAAGGTTTAACTTCAAATCTATAAGTAACAAATGATTTAGCTTCAGAAACTTTAGAAATAAATTATTTAGCTTCAACTGCATGCGAATACAAACGAGTTAGCTTGAAATCCATGCGAAGCACATGAGTTAGCTTGAAATCAATGCGGAGTAGATGGTTTAGCGTCAAATGCATGCGCAACATATTATTTAGCTTCAAATCAACACAGAATAGAAGGATTAGCTTCAAATGCATGGGAAACACATGATTTAGCTTAAAATTCATGCGAAACACATGACTTAGTTTCAAATCAATGCAGAGTAGAAGACTTAGCTTCAATTGCATGCGAAACACATGATTTAGCTTCAAATCAATGCGGAATAGAAGGTTTAACTTCAAATGCATGCGAAACACATGATTTAGCCTTAAATCAATGCGAAGTAGAAAGTTTAGCTACAAATCCATGCGAAACAAATGATGTAGCTTCAAATCAATGTAAAGTAGAAGGTATAGCTTCAAATCCTTAAGAAACAAATGATTTAGCATCAAATACTTGCGACATAATTGATTTAGCTTGAACTGTATGCGAAACAAACGAGTTAGCTTCACACCCATGCGAAACACATTATTTAGATTCAAATCCATGCGGATTAGAAGGTTTAGCTTAAAATCCGTGCGAAACAAAAGATTTAGCTTCAAATACTTGCGATAGAAATGATTTAGATTCAACTGCATGCGAAACAAGGGAGTTAGATTCAAATCCACGCGAAAAACATGATTAAGCTTCAAATGCTTACGAAACACATGATTTGGCTTCGAGTCAATGCGAAGTTGAAGGTTTAGCTTCAAATCCATGCGAAACAAATGATTTAACTTCAAATACTAGCGATATAAATGATATAGCTTCAACTGGAAGCGAAACAAGCGAGTTAGCTTCTAATCCATGCGAAACAATAGATTTATCTTCAACTACTTGGGATATAAACGATATAGCTTCAAATGCATGCGAAACAAACGAGTTAGCTGCTCATTCATTCGAAACACATGATTTAGCTTCAAATCAATGCGAAGAAGAAGGTTTAGCTTCAAATCCAAGAGAAACAAATGATTTTGCTTCAAATACTTGCGCTATATATGATTTAGATTCAACTGCATGCGAAACAAACAAATTAGATTCAAATCCATGCAAAACACGAGATTTAGATTCAAATCACTGCCGAGTAGAAGTTTTAGCTTCAAATCCATGCAAAACAAATGATTTAGCTTAAAATACTTGCGATATAAACGATATTGATTCAAATGCATGCGAAACAAACGAGTAAGCTACACAGTCATTCGAAACACATGATTTAGCTTCAAATCAATGCGACATAGAAGGTTTAGCTTCAAATCCATGCGAAACAAATAATTTACCTTCCAATACTAGCGATATAAATGATTTAGCTTCAACTGGAAGCGAAACAAGCGAGCTAGCTTCTAATCCATGCGAAACAAACGATTTATCTTCAAGATTTTTCAATATAAACGATATAGCTTCAAATGCATGCGATACAAACGAGTTAGGTTCACAGACATTCGAAACACATGATTTAGCTTCAAATCAATGCGAAGTAGAAGGTTTAGCTTCAAATCCATGCGAGGGAAAAGCTTTGGCTTCAAATCCATGCGAAACAAGTGATTTACCTTCAAATACTTGCGATATAAATTATTTAGATTCAACTGCATGCGAAACAAACAACTTAGATTTACATTCATTCGAAACACATGATTTAGCTTCAAATCAATGCGAAGTACAAGGTATAGCTTCAAATCCATGCGAAACAAATAATTTACCTTCGAATACTAGCGATATAAATGATTTAGCTTCAACTGGAAGCGAAACAAGCGAGTTAGCTTCTAATCCATGCGAGACAAATGATTTAGCTTCAAATACTTGCGATATAAACGATATAGCCCCCAATGCATGCGATACAAACGAGTTATCTTCACATTCATTCGAAACACATGACTTAGGTTCAAATCAATGCGAAGTAGAAGGTTTAGCTTCAAATCCAAGAGAAACAAATGATTTTGCTTCAGATACTTGCGATATAAATGATTTAGATTCGACAGCATGCGAAACAAACAAGTTAGATTCAAATCCAAGCAAAACACGAGATTTAGATTCAAATCAATGCCGAGTAGAAGTTTTAGCTTCAAATCCATGCGAAACACATGATTTAACTTCAAATCCAAGCGGAGTAGAAGGTTTAATTTTAAATCCATGCGAAACAAATGATTTAGCTTCAAATACTTCCGATATAAATGATTTAGCTTCAACTGTATGCGAAACAAACGAGTTAGCTTCAAAACCATGCGAAACACATGATTTGTCTTCAAAGCAATGCGAAGTAGAAGGTTTAGCTTCAAATCCATGCGAAACAAATGATTTAGCTTCCAATACTTACGATATAAATGATATAGCTTCAACTGCATGCGAAACAATCGAGTTAGCTTCTAATCCATGCGAAACAAACGATTTATCTTCAAGTTTTTTCGATATAAACGATATAGCTTCAAATGCATGCGATACAAACGAGTTAGGTTTACACACATTCGAAACACATGATTTAGTTTCAAATCAATGCGAAGTAGAAGGTTTAGCTTCAAATCCATGCGAAACAAATGATTTAGCTTCAAATACTATCGATATAAATGATATAGCTTCAAATGGATGCGAAACAAGCGAGTTAGCTTCAGATTCATTCGAAACACATGATTTAGCTTCAAATCAATGCAAAGAAGAAGGTTTAGCTTCAAATCCAAGAGTAACAAATGATTTTGCATCATTACTTGCGATATAAATGATTTAGATTCAACTGCATGCGAAACAAACAAGTGAGATTCAAATCCATGGAAAACACGAGATTTAGATTCAAATCAATGCCGAGAAGAAGTTTCAGCTTCAAATACTTGCGATATAAACGATATATCTCCAAATGCATGCGAAACAAACGAGTTAGCTTCACAGTCATTCGAAACAAATGATTTATCTTCAAATCAATGCGAAGTAGAAGGTCTAGCTTCAAATCCATGCGAAACAAATAATTTAACTTCGAATACTAGCGATATAAATGATTTAGCTTCACCTGGAAGCGAAACAAGCGAGTTAGCTTCACATTCATTCGAAACACATGATTTAGCTTCAAATCAATTGCGAAGAAGAAGGTTCAGCTTCAAATCCAAGAGTAACAAATGATTTTACTTCAAATACTTGCGATATAAATGATTTAGATTCAACTGCATGCGAAACAAACAAGTTAGATACAAATCCATGCAAAACATGAGATTTAGATTCAAATCAATACCGAGTAGAAGTTTCAGCTTCAAATTCATGCGAAACATATGATTTAGCTTCAAATACTTGCGATATAAACGATATATCTTCAAATGTATCCGAAACAAACGAGTTAGCTTCACAGTCATTTGAAACACATGATTTATCTTCAAATCAATGCGAAGTAGAAGGTTTAGCTTCAAATCCAAGAGAAACAAATGATTTTGCTTCAGATACTTGCGATATAAATGATTTAGATTCAACAGCATGCGAAACAAACAAGTTAGATTCAAATCCAAGCAAAACACGAGATTTAGATTCAAATCAATGCCGAGTAGAAGTTTTAGCTTCAAATCCATGCGAAACACATGATTTAACTTCAAATCCAAGCGGTGTAGAAGGTTTAACTTTAAATCCATGCGAAACAAATGATTTAGCTTCAAATACTTCCGATATAAATGATTTAGCTTCAACTGTATGCGAAACAAACGAGTTAGCTTCAAAACCATGCGAAACACATGATTTGTCTTCAAAGCAATGCGAAGTAGAAGGTTTAGCTTCAAATCCATGCGAAACAAATGATTTAGCTTCCAATACTTACGATATAAATGATATAGCTTCAACTGCATGCGAAACAATCGAGTTAGCTTCTAATCCATGCGAAACAAACGATTTATCTTCAAGTTTTTTCGATATAAACGATATAGCTTCAAATGCATGCGATACAAACGAGTTAGGTTTACACACATTCGAAACACATGATTTAGTTTCAAATCAATGCGAAGTAGAAGGTTTAGCTTCAAATCCATGCGAAACAAATGATTTAGCTTCAAATACTATCGATATAAATGATACAGCTTCAAATGGATGCGAAACAAGCGAGTTAGCTTCAGATTCATTCGAAACACATGATTTAGCTTCAAATCAATGCAAAGAAGAAGGTTTAGCTTCAAATCCAAGAGTAACAAATGATTTTGCATCATTACTTGCGATATAAATGATTTAGATTCAACTGCATGCGAAACAAACAAGTGAGATTCAAATCCATGGAAAACACGAGATTTAGATTCAAATCAATGCCGAGTAGAAGTTTCAGCTTCAAATACTTGCGATATAAACGATATATCTCCAAATGCATGCGAAACAAACGAGTTAGATTCACAGTCATTCGAAACAAATGATTTATCTTCAAATCAATGCGAAGTAGAAGGTCTAGCTTCAAATCCATGCGAAACAAATAATTTAACTTCGAACACTAGCGATATAAATGATTTAGCTTCACCTGGAAGCGAAACAAGCGAGTTAGCTTCACATTCATTCGAAACACATGATTTAGCTTCAAATCAATTGCGAAGAAGAAGGTTTAGCTTCAAATCCAAGAGTAACAAATGATTTTACTTCAAATACTTGCGATATAAATGATTTAGATTCAACTGCATGCGAAACAAACAAGTTAGATACAAATCCATGCAAAACATGAGATTTAGATTCAAATCAATGCCGAGTAGAAGTTTCAGCTTCAAATTCATGCGAAACATATGATTTAGCTTCAAATACTTGCGATATAAACGATATATCTTCAAATGCATCCGAAACAAACGAGTTAGCTTCACAGTCATTCGAAACACATGATTTATCTTCAAATCAATGCGAAGTAGAAGGTTTAGCTTCAAATCCATGCGAAACAAATGATTTAGCTTCAAATACATGCGATATAAATGATTTAGCTTCAACTGGAAGTGAAACAAGTGAGTCCGCTTGAAATCCATGCGAAACACATGATTTATCTTCAAAGCAACGCGAAGTTGAAGGTTTAGCTTCAAATCCATGCGATACAAATGATTTAGCTTCAAATACATGCGATATAAATGGTTTAGCTTCAACTGGAAGTGAAACAAATGAGTCAGCTTCAAATGCATAGGAAACACATGATTTATCTCCAAAGCAACGCGAAGTAGAAGGTTTAGCTTCAAATCCAAGAGAAACAAATGATTTTGCTTCAAATACTTGCGATATAAATGATTTAGATTCAACAGCATGCGAAACAAACAAGTTAGATTCAAATCCAAACAAAACACGAGATTTAGATTCAAATCAATGCCGAGTAGAAGTTTTAGCTTCAAATCCATGTGAAACACATGATTTAGCTTCAAATACTTGCGATATAAATGATTTAGATTCAATCGGAAGCGAGACAAAAGAGTTAGCTTCACATTCATGCGAAACACATGATTTAGCTTCAAATCAATGCGAGGTAAAAGCCTTGGCTTCAAATCCATGCGAAACAAATGATTTAGCTTCAAATACTTGCGATATAAATGATTTAGCTTCAACTGCAAGCGAAACAAACAACTAATATTCACATTTATTCGAAACACATGATTTAGCTTCAAATCAATGCGAAGTAGAAGGTATAGCTTCAAATCCATGTAAAACAAATGATTTAACTACAAATTCTAGCGATATAAATTATTTGGTTTCAACTGGAAGCGAGACAAAAGAGTTAGCTTCACATTCATGCGAAACACATGATTTAGCTTCAAATCAATGCGAAGTAGGCGGTTTAGCTTCAAATCCAAGCGAGACAAATGATTTTGCTTCAAATACTTGCGACATAAATGATTTAGATTCAACTGCATGCGAAACAAACAAGTTAGATTCAAATCCATGCAAAACACGAGATTTAGATTCAAATCAATGCCGAGTAGAAGTTTTAGCTTCAAATCCATGCGAAACAAATGATTTAGCTTCAAATACTTCCGATATAAATGATTTAGCTTCAACTGTAATCGAAACAAACGAGTTAGCTTCAAATCCATGCGAAACACATAATTTGTCTTCAAAGCTATGCGAGGTAGAAGGTTTAGCTTCAAATCCATGCGAAACAAATGATTTAGCTTCCAATACTTACGATATAAATGATATAGCTTCAAATGCATGCGAAATAAACGAGTTAGCTTCACAGTCATTCGAAACATATGATTTATCTTCAAATCAATGCGAAGTAGAAGGTTTAGCTTCAAATCCATGCGAAACAAATGATTTGTCTTCAAAGGAATACTAAGTAGAAGGTTTAGATTCAAATCCATGCGTAACAAATGATTTAACTTTAAATACTAGCGATATAAATGATATAGCTTCAACTGGAAGCGAAACAAGCGAGTTAGCTTCTAATCCATGCGACACAATAGATTTATCTTCAAGTACTTGGGATATAAATGATATAGTTTCAAATGCATGCGAAACAATCGAGTTAGCTTCACATTCATTCGAAACACATGATTTAGCTTCAAATCAATGCGAAGAAGAAGGTTTAGCTTCACATCCAAGAGAAACAAATGATTTTGCTTCAAATACTTGCGATATAAATGATTTAGATTCAACTGCATGCGAAACAAACAAATCAGATTCACATTGATTCGAAACACATGATTTAGCTTCAAATCAATGCGAAGTAGAAGGTTTAGCTTCAAATCCATGTAAAACAAATGATTTAACTACAAATTCTAGCGATATAAATTGTTTGGTTTCAACTGGAAGCGAAACAAGCGAGTTAGCTTCTAATCCATGCGAAAAAAAAGATTTAGATCAAATACTTGCGATATAAATGATTTAGCTTCAACTGGAAGTGAAACAAGTGAGTCAGCTTCAAATGCATAGGAAACACATGATTTATCTCCAAAGCAACGCGAAGTAGAAGGTTTAGCTTCAAATCCATGCGAAAGACGAGATTTAGATTTAAATCAATACGGAGTAGAAGTTTTAGCTACAAATCCATGCGAAACAAATGATTTAACTTCAAATACTTGCGATATAAACGATATAGCCCCCAATGCATGCGATACAAACGAGTTATCTTCACATTCATTCGAAACACATGACTTAGGTTCAAATCAATGCGAAGTAGAAGGTTTAGCTTCAAATCAAAGAGAAACAAATGATTTTGCTTCAAATACTTGCGATATAAATGATTTAGATTCAACAGCATGCGAAACAAACAAGTTAGATTCAAATCCAAGCAAAACATTAGATTTAGATTCAAATCAATGCCGAGTAGAAGTTTTAGCTTCAAATCCTTGCGAAACACATGATTTAACTTCAAATCCACGCGGAGTAGAAGGTTTAATTTTAAATCCATGCGAAACAAATGATTTAGCTTAAAATACTTGCGATATAAACGATATTGATTCAAATGCATGCGAAACAAACGAGTAAGCTACACAGTCATTCGAAACACATAATTTAGCTTCAAATCAATGCGACGTAGAAGGTTTAGCTTCAAATCCATGCGAAACAAATAATTTACCTTCGAATACTAGCGATATAAATGATTTAGCTTCAACTGGAAGCGAAACAAGCGAGTTAGCTTCTAATCCATGCGAAACAAACGATTTATCTTCAAAGCAACGCGAAGTTGAAGGTTTAGCTTCAAATCCATGCGAAACAAATGATTTAGCTTCAAATACATATGATATAAATGATTTAGCTTCAACTGGAAGTGAAACAAGTGAGTCAGCTTCAAATGCATAGGAAACACATGATTTATCTCCAAAGCAACGCGAAGTAGAAGGTTTAGCTTCAAATCCATGCGAAAGACGAGATTTAGATTTAAATCAATACGGAGTAGAAGTTTTAGCTACAAATCCATGCGAAACAAATGATTTAACTTCAAATACTTGCGATATAAATGATATAGCTTCAAATGCATGCGAAACAAACGAGTAAGCTACACATTCACTGGAAAGACATGATTTAACTTCAAATCAATGCGAAGTAAAAGGTTTAGCTTCAAATCCATGCGAAACAAGTGATTTACCTTCAAATACTTGCGATATAAATTATTTAGATTCAACTGCATGCGAAACAAACAACTTAGATTTACATTAATTCGAAACACATGATTTAGCATCAAATCAATGCGAAGTAGAAGGTATAGCTTCAACTCCATGCGAAACAAATGATTTAGCTTCAAATACTTGCGATATAAACGATATAGCTTCAAATGCATGCGATACAAACGAGTTAGCTTCACATTCATTCGAAACACATGACTTAGGTTCAAAGCAATGCGAAGTAGAAGGTTTAGCATTAAATCCAAGCGAAACACATGATTTGACTTCAAAGGAATACTAAGTAGAAGGTTTAGCTACAAATCCATGCGAAACAAATGATTTAACTTCAAATACTAGCGATATAAATGATATAGCTTCAACTGGAAGCGAAACAAGCGAGTTAGCTTCTAATCCATGCGAAACAATAGATTTATCTTCAACTACTTGGGATATAAACGATATAGCTTCAAATGCATGCGAAACAAACGAGTTAGCTGCTCATTCATTCGAAACACATGATTTAGCTTCAAATCAATGCGAAGAAGAAGGTTTAGCTTCAAATCCAAGAGAAACAAATGATTTTGCTTCAAATACTTGCGATATAAATGATTTAGATTCAACTGCATGCGAAATAGTCGAGTTAGCTTCAAATCCATGCGAAACACATGATTTGTCTTCAAAGCAATGCGAAGTAGAAGGTTTAACTTCAAATCCATGCGAAACAAATGATTTAGCTTCCAATACTTACGATATAAATGATATAGCTTCAAATGCATGCGAAACAAACGAGTAAGCAACACATTCATTGGAAAGACATGATTTAACTTCAAATCAATGCGAAGTAAAAGGTTTAGCTTCAAATCCATGCGAAACAAGTGATTAATCTTCAAATACTTGCGATATAAATTATTTAGATTCAACTGCATGCGAAACAAACAACTTAGATTTACATTAATTCGAAACACATGATTTAGCATCAAATCAATGCGAAGTAGAAGGTATAGCTTCAAATCCATGTAAAACAAATAATTTAACTTCAAATTCAAGCGATATAAATGATTTGGCTTCAACTGGAAGCAAGACAAACGAGTTAGCTTCACATTCATGCGAAACACATGATTTTGCTTCACATTCATGCGAAACACATGATTTAGCTTCAAATCAATGCGATGTAGGAGATTTAGCTTCAAATCCAAGCGAAACAAATGATTTTGCTTCAAATACTTGGGATATAAATGATTTAGATTCAACTGCATGCGAAACAAACAAGTTAGATTCAAATACATGCATAACACGAGATTTAGATTCAAATCACTGCCGAGTAGAAGTTTTAGCTTCAAATCCATGCGAAACAAATGATTTAGCTTCAAATACTTGCGATATAAACGATATAGCATCAAATGCATGCGATACAAACGAGTTAGCTTCACATTCATTCGAAACACATGACTTAGGTTCAAAGCAATGCGAAGTAGAAGGTTTAGCATTAAATCCAAGCGAAACACATGATTTGTCTTCAAAGGAATACTAAGTAGAAGGTTTAGCTACAAATCCATGCGAAACAAATGATTTAACTTCAAATACTAGCGATATAAATGATATAGCTTCAACTGGAAGCGAAACAAGCGAGTTAGCTTCTAATCCATGCGAAACAATAGATTTATCTTCAACTACTTGGGATATAAACGATATAGCTTCAAATGCATGCGAAACAAACGAGTTAGCTGCTCATTCATTCGAAACACATGATTTAGCTTCAAATCAATGCGAAGAAGAAGGTTTAGCTTCTAATCCAAGAGAAACAAATGATTTTGCTTCAAATACTTGCGATATAAATGATTTAGATTCAACTGCATGCGTAACAAACAAATTAGATTCAAATCCATGCAAAACACGAGATTTAGATTCAAATCACTGCCGAGTAGAAGTTTTATCTTCAAATCCATGCGAAACAAATGATTTAGCTTAAAATACTTGCGATATAAACGATATTGATTCAAATGCATGCGAAACAAACGAGTAAGCTACACAGTCATTCGAAACACATGATTTAGCTTCAAATCAATGCGACGTAGAAGGTTTAGCTTCAAATCCATGCGAAACAAATAATTTACCTTCGAATACTAGCGATATAAATGATTTAGCTTCAACTGGAAGTGAAAGAAGTGAGTCCGCTTGAAATCCATGCGAAACACATGTTTTATCTTCAAAGCAACGCGAAGTTGAAGGTTTAGCTTCAAATCCATGCGAAACAAATGATTTAGCTTCAAATACATGCGATATAAATGATTTAGTTTCAACTGGAAGTGAAACAAGTGAGTCAGCTTCAAATCCATGCGAAACACATGATTTAACTTCAAATCCACGCGGAGTAGAAGGTTTAACTTTAAATCCATGCGAAACAAATGATTTAGCTTCAAATACTTGCGATATAAATGATTTAGATTCAACCGGAAGCGAGACAAAAGAGTTAGCTTCACATTCATGCGAAACACATGATTTAGCTTCAAATCAATGCGAGGTAAAAGCCTTGGCTTCAAATCCATGCGAAACAATTGATTTAACTTCAAATACTTGCGATATAAATGATTTAGCTTCAAATGCATGCGAAACAAACAACTTAGATTCACATGCATTCGAAACACATGATTTAGCTTCAAATCAATGCGAAGTAGGAGATTTAGCTTCAAAGCCAAGCGAAACAAATGATTTTGCTTCAAATACTTGCGACATAAATGATTTAGATTCAACTGCATGCGAAACAAACAAGTTAGATTCAAATCCATGCAAAACACGAGATTTAGATTCAAATCAATTCCGAGTAGAAGTATTAGCTTCAAATCCATGCGAAACACATGATTTAACTTCAAATCCACGTGGAGTAGAAGGTTTAACTTCAAATCCAAGCGAAACAAATGATTTAGCTTCAAATACTTCCGATATAAATGATTTAGCTTCAACTGCAAGCGAAACAAACAACTAATATTCACATTCATTCGAAACACATGATTTAGCTTCAAATCAATGCGAAGTAGAAGGTATAGCTTCAAATCCATGTAAAACAAATGATTTAACTACAAATTCTAGCGATATAAATTATTTGGTTTCAACTGGAAGCGAGACAAAAGATTTAGCATCACATTCATGCGAAACACATGATTTAGCTTCAAATCAATGCGAGGTAAAAGACTTGGCTTCAAATCCATGCGAAACAAATGATTTAGCTTCAAATACTTGCGATATAAATGATATAGCTTCAAATGCATGCGATACAAACGAGTTATCTTCACATTCATTCGAAACACATGACTTAGGTTCAAATCAATGCGAAGTAGAAGGTTTAGCTTCAAATCCTTGCGAAACAAATGATTTTGCTTCAACTGCAATCGAAACAAACGAGTTAGCTTCAAATCCATGCGAAACACATGATTTGTCTTCAAAGCTATGCGAAGTAGAAGGTTTAGCTTCAAATCCATGCGAAACAAATGATTTAGCTTCCATTACTTACGATATAAATGATATAGCTTCAAATGCATGCGAAACAAACGAGTTAGTTACACATTGATTGGAAAGACATGATTTAACTTCAAATCAATGCGAAGCAAAAGGTTTAGCTTCAAATCAAAGCGAAACAAATGATTTAGCTTCAAATACTTGCGATATAAATGATTTAGATTCAACTGCATGCGAAACAAACGAGTTAGCTTCAAATCCACGCGAAACACATGATTTATCTTGCATGCATTGCGAAGTAGAAGGTTCAGCTTGAAATCCATGCGAAACAAATGATTTAGCTTCAAATACTTGCGATATAAATGATTTAGCTTCAACTGGAAGCGAGACAAAAGAGTTAGCTTCACATTCATGCGAAACACATGATTTAGCTTCAAATCAATGCGAGGTAAAAGCTTTGGCTTCAAATCCATGCGAAACAAATGATTTAGCTTCAAATACTTGCGATATAAATGATTTAGATATAAATGCATGCGAAACATACAACTTGGATTCACATGCATTCGAAACACATGATTTAGCTTCAAATCAATGCGAAGTAGAAGATTTAGCTTCAAACCCAAGCGAAACAAATGATTTTGCTTCAAATACTTGCGACATAAATGATTTAGATTCAACTGCATGCGAAACAAACAAGTTAGATTCAAATCCATGCAAAACACAAGATTTAGATACAAATCAATGCCGAGTAGAAGTTTTAGCTTCAAATCCATGCGAAACACATGATTTGTCTTCAAAGCAATACGAAGAAGAAGGTTTAGCATCAAATCCAAGCGAAACACATGATTTGTCTCCAAAGGAATACGAAGTAGAAGGTTTAGTTTCAAATCCATGCGAAACAAATGATTTACCTTCTAATACTAGCGATATAAATGATTTAGCTTCAACTGGAAGCGAGACAAACGAGTTAGCTTCACATTCATGCGAAACACATGATCTAGCTTCAAATCAATGCGAGGTAAAAGCTTTGGCTTCAAATCCATGCGAAACAAATTATTTACCTTCAAATACTTGCGATATAAATGATTTAGATTCAACTTCATGCGAAATAAACAACTTAGATTCACATTCATTCGAAACACATGATTTAGCTTCAAATCAATGCGAAGTAGAAGATTTAGCTTCAAATCCTAGCGAAACAAATGATATTGCTTCATATACTTGCGATATAAATGATTTAGATTCAACTGCATGCGAAACAAACAAGTTAGATTCAAATCCATGCGAAACAAATGATTTAGCTTCAAATAATTGCGATATAAAAGATTTAGCTTTAACTGGAAGCGAAACAAGCGAGTTAGCTTCAAATACATGCAAAACAAATGATTTGTCTTCAAAGGAATACGAAGTAGAAGGTTTAGCTTCAAATCCATGTAAAACAAATGATTTAACTTCAAATACTAGCGATATAAATGATTTAGCTTCAACTGGCAGCGAAACAAGCGAGTTAGCTTCAAATCCATGCGAAACAAATGATTTAGCTTCAAATACTTGCGATACAAATGATTTAGCTTCAACTGGAAGCGAAACAAGCGAGTTAGCTTCTAATCCATGCGAAACAAATGATTTAGTTTCAAATACTTCCGATATAAATAATTTAGATTCAACTGCATGCGAAACAAACGAGTTAGCTTCAAATCCACGCGAAACACATGATTTATCTTCCATGCATTGCGAAGTAGAAGGTTCAGCTTCAAATCCATGCGAAACAAATGATTTAGCTTCAAATTCTTCCGATATAAATGATTTAGCTTCAACTGCAAGCGAAACAAACGAGTTAGCTTCAAATCCATGCGAAACACATGATCTAGCTTCAAATCAATGCGAGGTAAAAGCTTTGGCTTCAAATCCATGCGAAACAAATTATTTACCTTCAAATACTTGCGATATAAATGATTTAGATTCAACTTCATGCGAAATAAACAACTTAGATTCACATTCATTCGAAACATATGATTTAGCTTCAAATCAATGCGAAGTAGAAGATTTAGCTTCAAATCCTAGCGAAACAAATGATATTGCTTCATATACTTGCGATATAAATGATTTAGATTCAACTGCATGCGAAACAAACAAGTTAGATTCAAATCCATGCGAGAATCGAAATTTAGATTTAAATCAATGCGGAGTAGAAGTTTGAGCTACAAATCCATGCGAAACAAATGATTTAGCTTCAAATACTTGCGATATAAACGATATAGCTTCAAATGCATGCGAAACAAACGAGTTAGCTTCACATTCATTCGAAACACATGATTTAGCTTCAAATCAATGCGAAGAAGAAGGTTTGGTTCAAATCCAAGAGAAACAAATGACTTTGCTTCAAATACTTGCGATATAAATGATTTAGATTCAACTGCATGCGAAACAAACAAGTTAGATTCAATTCCATGCAAAACACGAGATTTAGATTCAAATCAATGCCGAGTAGAAGTTTTAGCTTCAAATCCATGCGAAACAAAAGAATAAGATTCAAATAATTGCGATATAAATGATTTAGATTCAACTGCATGCGAAACAAACAACTTAGATTCACACACATTCGATACAAATGATTTAGTTTCAAATCAATCCGAAGTAGAAGATTTAGCTTCAAATCCAAGCGAAACAAATGATTTTGCTTCAAATACTTGCGATATAAATGATTTAGATTCAACTGCATGCGAAACAAACAAGTTAGATTCAAATCCATGCGAATAACGAGATTTAGATTTAAATCAATGCGGAGTAGAAGTTTTAGCTACAAATCCATTCGAAACAAATGATTTAGCTTCAAATACTTGCGACATAAACGATATAGCTTCAAATGCATTCGATACAAACGAGTTATCTTCACATTCATTCGAAACACATGACTTAGGTTCAAATCAATTCGAAGTAGAAGGTGTAGCTTCAAATCGATGCGAAACAAATGATTTACCGTTAACTGGAAGCGAAACAAGCGAGTTAGCTTCAAATACATGCGAAACAAATGATTTGTCTTCAAAGGAATACGAAGTAGAAGGATTAGCTTCAAATCCATGCGAAACAAATGATTTAACTTAAAATACTAGTGATATAAATGATATAGCTTCAATTGGAAGCGAAATAAGCGAGTTAGCTTCTAATCCATGCGAAACAAATGATTTACCTTCTAGTACTAGCGATATAAATGATTTCGCGTCAACTGGAAGCGAAACGAGCGAGTTAGCTTCTAATCCATGCGAAAAAAAAGATTTAGATCAAATACTTGCGATATAAATGATTTAGATTCAACTGGAAGTGAAACAAGCGAGTTAGCATCAAATCCATGCGAAAAACATGATTTATCTTCAAAGCAACGCGAAGTAGAAGGTTTATCTTCAAATCCATGCGAAACAAATGATTTAGCTTGAAATACTTGCGATATAAATGATTTAGCTTCAACTGGAAGCGAAACAAGCGAGTTAACTTCTAACTCATACGAAACACATGATTTAACTTCAAATCCACGCGGAGTAGAAGGTTTAACTTCAAATCCATGCGAAACAAATGATTTAGTTTCAAATACTTCCGATATAAATAATTTAGATTCAACTGCATGTGAAACAAACGAGTTAGCTTCAAATCCACGCGAAACACATGATTTATCTTCCATGCATTGCGAAGTAGAAGGTTCAGCTTCAAATCCATGCGAAACAAATGATTTAGCTTCCAATACTTACGATATAAATGATATAGCTTCAACTGCATGCGAATCAAACGAGTTAGCTTCAAATCCATGCGAAACACATGATTTGTCTTCAAAGCTATGCGAAGTAGAAGGTTTAGCTTCAAATCCATGCGAAACAAATGATTTAGCTTCCAATACTTACGATATAAATGATATAGCTTCAAATGCATGCGAAACAAACGAGTAAGCTACACATTCATTGAAAAGACGTGATTTAACTTCAAATCAATGCGAAGCAAAAGGTTTAACTTCAAATCCAAGCGAAACAAATGATTTAGCTTCAAATACTTGCGATATAAATGATTTAGATTCAACTGCATGCGAAACAAACGAGTTAGCTTCACATTCATTCGAAACACATGACTTAGGTTCAAAGCAATGCGAAGTAGAAGGATTAGCTTCAAATCCATGCGAACCAAATGATTCAGCTTCAAATACTTGCGATATAAATGATTTAGCATTAACTGGAAGCGAACAAGCGAGTTAGCTTCAAATCCATGCGAAACACATGAATTGTCTTCAAAGCAATACGAAGAAGAAGGTTTAGCATCAAATCCAAGCGAAACACATGATTTGTCTCCAAAGGAATACGAAGTAGAAGGTTTAGCTTCAAATCCATGCGAAACAAATGATTTACCTTCGAATACTAGCGATATACATGATTTAGCTTCAACTGGAAGCGAGACAAACGAGTTAGCTTCACATTCATGCGAAACACATGATCTAGCTTCAAATCAATGCGAGGTAAAAGCTTTGGCTTCAAATCCATGCGAAACAAATTATTTACCTTCAAATACTTGCGATATAAATGATTTAGATTCAACTTCATGCGAAATAAACAACTTAGATTCACATTCATTCGAAACACATGATTTAGCTTCAAATCAATGCGAAGTAGAAGATTTAGCTTCAAATCCTAGCGAAACAAATGATATTGCTTCATATACTTGCGATATAAATGATTTAGATTCAACTGCATGCGAAACAAACAAGTTAGATTCAAATCCATGCGAGAATCGAAATTTAGATTTAAATCAATGCGGAGTAGAAGTTTGAGCTACAAATCCATGCGAAACAAATGATTTAGCTTCAAATACTTGCGATAAAACGATACAGCTTCAAATGCACGCGAAACAAACGAGTTAGCTTCACATTCATTCGACACACATGACTTAGGTTCAAATCAATTCGAAGTAGAAGGTGTAGCTTCAAATCGATGCGAAACAAATGATTTAGCTTTAACTGGAAGCGAAACAAGCGATTTAGCTTCAAATACATGCGAAACAAATGATTTGTCTTCAAAGGAATACGAAGTAGAAGGATTAGCTTCAAATCCATGCGAAACAAATGATTTAACTTAAAATACTAGTGATATAAATGATATAGCTTCAATTGGAAGCGAAATAAGCGAGTTAGCTTCTAATCCATGCGAAACAAATGATTTACCTTCTAGTACTAGCGATATAAATGATTTCGCGTCAACTGGAAGCGAAACGAGCGAGTTAGCTTCTAATCCATGCGAAAAAAAAGATTTAGATCAAATACTTGCGATATAAATGATTTAGATTCAACTGGAAGTGAAACAAGCGAGTTAGCATCAAATCCATGCGAAAAACATGATTTATCTTCAAAGCAACGCGAAGTAGAAGGTTTATCTTCTAATACATGCGAAACAAATGATTTAGCTTCAAATAATTGCGATATAAAAGATTTAGCTTTAACTGGAAGCGAAACAAGCGAGTTAGCTTCAAATACATGCAAAACAAATGATTTGTCTTCAAAGGAATACGAAGTAGAAGGTTTAGCTTCAAATCCATGTAAAACAAATGATTTAACTTCAAATACTAGCGATATAAATGATTTAGCTTCAACTGGCAGCGAAACAAGCGAGTTAGCTTCAAATCCATGCGAAACAAATGATTTAGCTTCAAATACTTGCGATACAAATGATTTAGCTTCAACTGGAAGCGAAACAAGCGAGTTAGCTTCTAATCCATGCGACACACATGATTTAGCTTCAAATCGATGCGAAGTAGAAGGTTTAGCTCCAAATCCATGCGAAACAAATGATTTAGCTTGAAATACTTGCGATATAAATGATTTAGCTTCAACTGGAAGCGAAACAAGCGAGTTAGCTTCTAACTCATACGAAACACATGATTTAACTGCAAATCCACGCGGAGTAGAAGGTTTAGCTTCAAATCCATGAGAAACAAGTGATTTAGCTTCAAATACTTGCGATATAAATGACTTAGCTTCCACCTGGATGCGAAACATGCGAGTTAGCTTCAAATCCATGCGAAACAAATGATTTAGCTTCAAGTACTTGCGATATAAACGATATAGCTTCAAATGCATGCGAAACAAACGAGTTAGCTTCACATTCATTCGAAACACATGATTTAGCTTCAAATCAATGCGAAGTAGAAGGTTTGGCTTCAAAACCAAGCGAAACAAATAATATAGCTTCAAATACTTGCGATACAAATGATTTAGATTCAACTGCATGCGAAACAAACGAGTTAGCTTCAAATCCACGCAAAACACATTATTTATCTTCCATGCATTGCGAAGTAGAAGGTTTAGCTTCAAATCCATGCGAGAATCGAAATTTAGATTTAAATCAATGCGGAGTAGAAGTTTGAGCTACAAATCCATGCGAAACAAATGATTTAGCTTCAAATACTTGCGATATAAACGATATAGCTTCAAATGCATGCGAAACAAACGAGTTAGCTTCACATTCATTCGAAACACATGATTTAGCTTCAAATCAATGCGAAGAAGAAGGTTTGGTTCAAATCCAAGAGAAACAAATGACTTTGCTTCAAATACTTGCGATATAAATGATTTAGATTCAACTGCATGCGAAACAAACAAGTTAGATTCAAATCCATGCAAAACACGAGATTTAGATTCAAATCAATGCCGAGTAGAAGTTTTAGCTTCAAATCCATGCGAAACAAAAGAATAAGATTGAAATAATTGCGATATAAATGATTTAGATTCAACTGCATGCGAAACAAACAACTTAGATTCACACACATTCGATACAAATGATTTAGTTTCAAATCAATCTGAAGTAGAAGATTTAGCTTCAAATCCAAGCGAAAGAAATGATTTTGCTTCAAATACTTGCGATATAAATGATTTAGATTCAACTGCATGCGAAACAATCGAGTTAGATTCAAATCCATGCGAAACACATGATTTATCTTCAAAGCTACGCGAAGTAGAAGGTTTAGCTTCAAATCCATGCGAAACAAATGATTTTGCTTCAAATACTTGCGATATAAAGGATTTAGATTCAACTGCATGCGAAACAAACGAGTTAGCTTCAAATCCATGCGAAACACATGATTTAGCTTCAAATCAATGCGAGGTAAAAGCTTTGACTTCAAATCCATGAGAAACAAATGATTTAGCTTCAAATACTTGCGATATAAATGATTTAGATTCAACTGCATGCGAAACAAACAAGTTAGATTCAAATCCATGCGACAAACGAGATTTAGATTTAAATCAATGCGGAGTAGAAGTTTTAGCTTCAAATCGATGCGAAACAAATGATTTAGCTTCAAATACTTGCGATATAAATGATTTACCTTTAACTGGAAGCGAAACAAGCGAGTTAGCTTCAAATACATGCGAAACAAATGATTTGTCTTCAAAGGAATACGAAGTAGAAGGATTAGCTTCAAATCCATGAGAAACAAATGATTTAACTTCAAATACTAGCGATATAAATGATATAGCTTCAATTGGAAGCGAACCAAGCGAGTTAGCTTCTAATCCATGCGAAACAAATAATTTACCTTCGAATACTAGCGATATAAATGATTTAGCGTCAACTGGAAGCGAAACAAGCGAGTTAGCCTCTAATCCATGCGAAAAAAAACATTTAGCTTCAAATACTTGCGATATGAACGATATAGATTCAAATGCATGCGAAACAAACGAGTTAGCTTCAAATCCACGCGAAACACATGATTTGTCTTCAAAGGAATACGAAGTAGAAGGTTTAGATTCAAATCCATGCGAAACAAATGATTTAACTTAAAATACTAGTGATATAAATGATATAGCTTCAATTGGAAGCGCAATAAGCGAGTTAGCTTCTAATCCATGCGAAACAAATGATTTACCTTCTAATACTAGCGATATAAATGATTTCGCGTCAACTGGAAGCGAAACGAGCGAGTTAGCTTCTAATCCATGCGAAAAAAAAGATTTAGATCAAATACTTGCGATATAAATGATTTAGATTCAACTGGAAGTGAAACAAGCGAGTTAGCATCAAATCCATGCGAAAAACATGATTTATCTTCAAAGCAACGCGAAGTAGAAGGTTTATCTTCAAATACATGCGAAACAAATGATTTAGCTTCAAATAATTGCGATATAAAAGATTTAGCTTTAACTGGAAGCGAAACAAGCGAGTTAGCTTCAAATACATGCAAAACAAATGATTTGTCTTCAAAGGAATACGAAGTAGAAGGTTTAGCTTGAAATCCATGTAAAACAAATGATTTAACTTCAAATACTAGCGATATAAATGATTTAGCTTCAACTGGCAGCGAAACAAGCGAGTTAGCTTCAAATCCATGCGAAACAAATGATTTAGCTTCAAATACTTGCGATACAAATGATTTAGCTTCAACTGGAAGCGAAACAAGCGAGTTAGCTTCTAATCCATGCGACACACATGATTTAGCTTCAAATCGATGCGAAGTAGAAGGTTTAGCTCCAAATCCATGCGAAACAAATGATTTAGCTTGAAATACTTGCGATATAAATGGTTTAGCTTCAACTGGAAGCGAAACAAGCGAGTTAGCTTCTAACTCATACGAAACACATGATTTAACTGCAAATCCACGCGGAGTAGAAGGTTTAGCTTCAAATCCATGAGAAACAAGTGATTTAGCTTCAAATACTTGCGATATAAATGACTTAGCTTCCACCGGGATGCGACACATGCGAGTTAGCTTCAAATCCATGCGAAACAAATGATTTAGCTTCAAGTACTTGCGATATAAACGATATAGCTTCAAATGCATGGGAAACAAACGAGTTAGCTTCACATTCATTCGAAACACATGATTTAGCTTCAAATCAATGCGAAGTAGAAGGTTTGGCTTCAAATCCAAGCGAAACAAATAATATAGCTTCAAATACTTGCGATACAAATGATTTAGATTCAACTGCATGCGAAACAAACGAGTTAGCTTCAAATCCACGCAAAACACATTATTTATCTTCCATGCATTGCGAAGTAGATGGTTTAGCTTCAAATCCATGCGAAGCAAATGATTTAGCTTCAAATACTTGCGATATAAAGGATTTAGATTCAACTGCATGCGAAACAATCGAGTTAGATTCAAATCCATGCGAAACACATGATTTATCTTCAAAGCTACGCGAAGTAGAAGGTTTAGCTTCAAATCCATGCGTAACAAATGATTTTGCTTCAAATACTTGCGATATAAAGGATTTAGATTCAACTACATGCGAAACAAACGAGTTAGCTTCAAATCCATGCGAAACACATGATTTAGCTTCAAATCAATGCGAGGTAAAAGCTTTGACTTCAAATCCATGCGAAACAAATGATTTAGCTTCAAATACTTGCGATATAAATGATTTAGATTCAACTGCATGCGAAACAAACAAGTTAGATTCAAATCCATGCGACAAACGAGATTTAGATTTAAATCAATGCGAAGTAGAAGGTGTAGCTTCAAATCGATGCGAAACAAATGATTTAGCTTCAAATACTTGCGATATAAATGATTTACCTTTAACTGGAAGCGAAACAAGCGAGTTAGCTTCAAATACATGCGAAACAAATGATTTGTCTTCAAAGGAATACGAAGTAGAAGGATTAGCTTCAAATCCATGAGAAACAAATGATTTAACTTCAAATACTAGCGATATAAATGATATAGCTTCAATTGGAAGCGAACCAAGCGAGTTAGCTTCTAATCCATGCGAAACAAATGATTTACCTTCGAATACTAGCGATATAAATGATTTAGCGTCAACTGGAAGCGAAACAAGCGAGTTAGCCTCTAATCCATGCGAAAAAAAAACATTTAGCTTCAAATACTTGCGATATGAACGATATAGATTCAAATGCATGCGAAACAAACGAGTTAGCTTCAAATCCACGCGAAACACATGATTTGTCTTCAAAGGAATACGAAGTAGAAGGTTTAGATTCACATCCATGCGAAACAAATGATTTAGCTTCAAATACTTGCGATAAAATTGATTTTGATTCAACTGCATGCGAAACAATCGAGTTAGATTCAAATCCATGCGAAACACATGATTTATCTTCAAAGCTACGCGAAGTAGAAGGTTTAGCTTCAAATCCATGCGAAACAAATGATTTTGCTTCAAATACTTGCGATAAAATTGATTTTGATTCAACTGCATACGAAACAAACAAGCTAGATTCAAATCCATGCAAAACACGAGATTTAGCTTCAAATCAATGCGTAGTAGAAGTTTTAGCTTCAAATCCATGCGAAACAAATGATTTAGCTTCAAATACCAGCGATATAAATGATTTAGCTTCAACTGGGAGCGAAACAAGCGAGTTAGCTTCAAATGCATGCGAAACAAACGAGTTAGCTTCTAAACCATGCGAAACACATGATTTAACTTCTAATCAATGCAGAGTAGAAGGTTCAGCTTCAAATCCATGCGAAACAAATGATTTAGCTTCAAATCCATGCGAACCACGTGATTTAGCTTCAAATCAATGCGGAGTAGAAGGTTTATCTTCAAATCCATGCGAAATAAATGATTTAGCTTCAAATCCTTGCGATATAAATGATTTAGCTTCAACTTGAAGCGACACAAGCGAGTTAGCTTCTAAACCATGCGAAACACATGATTTAACTTCTAATCAATGCGGAGTAGATGGTTTAGCTTCAAATCCATGCGAAACAAATGATTTAGCTTCAAATCCGTGCGAACCACGTGATTTAGCTACAAATCAATTTGGAGTAGAAGGTTGAGCTTCAAATCCATGCGAAACAAATGATTTAGCTTCAAATACTTGCGATATAAATGATTTAGCTTCAACTGGAAGCGAAACAAGCGAGTTAGTTTCTAACCCATGCGAAACACATGATATAACTTCTAATCAATGCGGAGTTGAAGGTTTAGCTTCAAATCCATGCGAAAAAAAAGATTTAGCTTCAAATACTTGCGATATAAATGATTTAGCTCCAACTGGAAGCGAAACATTAGAGTTAGCTTCAAATCCATGAGAAACAAATGATTTAGCTTCAAATCAATGCGAAGTAGAAGGTTTAGCTTCAAATCCAAGCGAAACGAATAATTTAGCTTCAAATACTTCCGATATAAATGATTTAGCTTCAACTGGAAGCGAGACAAACGAGTTAGCTTCACATTCATGCGAAACAAATGATTTAGCTTCAAATACTTGCGATATGAATGATTTAGATTCTACTCCACGCGAAACAAACGAGTTAGCTTCAAATCCACGCGAAACTCATGATTTATCTTCCATGCAATGCGAAGTAGAAGGTTTAGCTTCAAATCCATGCGAAACAAATGATTCAAATACTTGCGATATAAATGATTTAGCTTCAACTGGAAGCGAGACAAACGAGCTAGCTTCACATTCATGCGAAAAACATGATTTAGCTTCAAATCAATGCGAAGTAAAAGGTTTAGCTTCAAATCCAAGCGAAACAAATGATTTAGCTTCAAATACTTGCGATATAAATGATTTAGATTCAACTCCATGCGAAACAAACGAGTTAGCTTCAAATCCACGCGAAACACATGATTTATCTTCCATGCATTGCGAAGTAGAAGGTTTAGCTTCAAATCCATGCGAAACAAATGATTTAGCTTCAAATACTTGCGATATAAATGATTTAGCTTCAACTGGAAGCGAGACAAACGAGCTAGCTTCATATTCATGCGAAACAAATGATTTAGCTTCAAATACTTGCAATAAAAATGATTTAGATTCAAATCCACGCGAAACACATGATTTATCTTCCATGCATTGCGAAGTAGAATGTTTAGCTTCAAATCCATGCGAAGCAAATGATTTAGCTTCAAATACTTGCGATATAAATGATTTAGCTTCAACTGGAAGCGAGACAATCGAGCTAGCTTCACATTCATGCGAAACACATGATTTAGCTTCAAATCAATGCGAAGTAAAAGGTTTAGCTTCAAATCCAAGCGAAACAAATGATTTAGCTTCAAATACTTGCGATATAATCGATAAAGCTTCAAATGCATGCGATACAAACGAGTTAGATTCTAATCCATGCGAAACAAATGATTTAGTTTCAAATACTTGCGATATAAACGATATAGATTCAAATGCATGCGAAACAAACGAGATAGCTTCACATTCATTCGAAAGACATGATTTAGTTTCAAATCATTGCGAAGTAGAAGGTTCAGTTTGAAATCCATGCGAAACAAATGATTTAGCTTCAAATACTTGCGATATAAATTATTTAGCTTCAACTGGAAGCGAGACAAAAGAGTTAGCTTCACATTCATGCGAAACACATGATTTAGCTTCAAATCAATGCGAGGTAAAAGCTTTGGCTTCAAATCCATGCGAAACAAATGATTTAGCTTCAAATACTTGCGATATAAATGATTTAGATTCAAATGCATGCGAAACAAAAAACTTAGATTCACATGCATGCGAAACACATGATTTAGCTTCAAATCAATGCGAAGTAAAAGGTTTAGCTTCAAATCCAAGCGAAACAAATGATTTAGCTTCAAATACTTGCGATATAAATGATTTAGATTAAAAATCCACGCGAAACACATGATTTATCTTCCATGCATTGCGAAGTAGAAGGTTTAGCTTCAAATCCATGCGAATCAAATGATTTAGCTTCAAATACTTGCGATATAAATGATTTAGCTTCAATTGGAAGCGAGACAAACGAGCTAGCTTCAAATCCATGCGAAACAAATGATTTAGCTTCAAGTACTTGCGATATAAACGATATAGCTTCAAATGCATGCGAAACAAACGAGTTAGCTTCACATTCATTCGAAACACATGATTTAGCTTCAAATCAATCCGAAGTAGAAGGTTTGGCTTCAAATCCAAGCGAAACAAATAATATAGCTTCAAATACTTGCGATACAAATGATTTAGATTCAACTGCATGCGAAACAAACGAGTTAGCTTCAAATCCACGCAAAACACATTATTTATCTTCCATGCATTGCGAAGTAGAAGGTTTAGCTTCAAATCCATGCGAAGCAAATGATTTAGTTTCAAATACTTGCGATACAAATGATTTAGCTTCAACTGAAAGCGAGACAAACGAGTTAGCTTCACATTCATGCGAAACACATGATTTAGCTTCAAATCAAGGCAAGAGAAAAGCTTTGGCTTCAAATCAATGCGAAACAAATGATTTAGCTTCAAATACTTGCGATATAAATGATTTAGCTTCAACTGGAAGCGAAACAATCGAGTTAGATTCAAATCCACGCGAAACCCAGGATTTATCTTCCAAGCAATGCGAAGTAGAAGGTTTAGCTTCAAATCCATGCGAAACAAATGATTTAGCTTCAAATACTAGCGATATAAATAATGTAGCTTCAACTGGAAGCGAAACAAGCGAGTTAGCTTCTAATCCATGCGAGAATCGAAATTTAGATTTAAATCAATGCGCAGTAGAAGTTTGAGCTACAAATCCATGCGAAACAAATGACTTAGCTTCAAATACTTGCGATATAAACGATATAGCTTCAAATGCATACGATACAAACGAGTTAGCTTCACATTCATTCGAAACACATGACTTAGGTTCAAATAAATGCGAAGTAGAAGGTGTAGCTTCAAATCGATGCGAAACAAATGATTTAGCTTCAAATACTTGCGATATAAATGATTTACCTTTAACTGGAAGCGAAACAAGCGAGTTAGCTTCAAATACATGCGAAACAAATGATTTGTCTTCAAAGGAATACGAAGTAGAAGGAGTAGCTTCAAATCCATGAGAAACAAATGATTTAACTTCAAATACTGGCGATATAAATGATATAGCTTCAATTGGAAGCGAACCAAGCGAGTTAGCTTCTAATCCATGCGAAACAAATGATTTACCTTCGAATACTAGCGATATAAATGATTTAGCGTCAACTGGAAGCGAAACAAGCGAGTTAGCCTCTAATCCATGCGAAAAAAAACATTTAGCTTCAAATACTTGCGATATGAACGATATAGATTCAAATGCATGCGAAACAAACGAGTTAGCTTCAAATCCACGCGAAACACATGATTTGTCTTCAAAGGAATACGAAGTAGAAGGTTTAGATTCACATCCATGCGAAACAAATGATTTAACTTCAAATACTTGCGATAAAATTGATTTTGATTCAACTGCATGCGAAACAATCGAGTTAGATTCAAATCCATGCGAAACACATGATTTATCTTCAAAGCTACGCGAAGTAGAAGGTTTAGCTTCAAATCCATGCGAAACAAATGATTTTGCTTCAAATACTTGCGATAAAATTGATTTTGATTCAACTGCATACGAAACAAACAAGCTAGATTCAAATCCATGCAAAACACGAGATTTAGCTTCAAATCATTGCGTAGTAGAAGTTTTAGCTTCAAATCCATGCGAAACAAATGATTTAGCTTCAAATACCAGCGATATAAATGATTTAGCTTCAACTGGAAGCGAAACAAGCGAGTTAGCTTCAAATGCATGCGAAACAAACGAGTTAGCTTCTAAACCATGCGAAACACATGATTTAACTTCTAATCAATGCAGAGTAGAAGGTTCAGCTTCAAATCCATGCGAAACAAATGATTTAGCTTCAAATCCATGCGAACCACGTGATTTAGCTTCAAATCAATGCGGAGTAGAAGGTTTATCTTCAAATCCATGCGAAATAAATGATTTAGCTTCAAATCCTTGCGATATAAATGATTTAGCTTCAACTTGAAGCGAAACAAGCGAGTTAGCTTCTAAACCATGCGAAACACATGATTTAACTTCTAATCAATGCGGAGTAGATGGTTTAGCTTCAAATCCATGCGAAACAAATGATTTAGCTTCAAATCCGTGCGAACCACGTGATTTAGCTACAAATCAATTTGGAGTAGAAGGTTGAGCTTCAAATCCATGCGAAACAAATGATTTAGCTTCAAATACTTGCGATATAGATGATTTAGCTTCAACTGGAAGCGAAACAAGCGAGTTAGTTTCTAACCCATGCGAAACACATGATATAACTTCTAATCAATGCGGAGTTGAAGGTTTAGCTTCAAATCCATGCGAAAAAAAAGATTTAGCTTCAAATACTTGCGATATAAATGATTTAGCTCCAACTGGAAGCGAAACATTAGAGTTAGCTTCAAATCCATGCGAAACAAATGATTTAGCTTCAAATCAATGCGAAGTAGAAGGTTTAGCTTCAAATCCAAGCGAAACAAATAATTTAGCTTCAAATACTTCCGATATAAATGATTTAGCTTCAACTGGAAGCGAGACAAACGAGTTAGCTTCACATTCATGCGAAACAAATGATTTAGCTTCAAATACTTGCGATATGAATGATTTAGATTCTACTCCACGCGAAACAAACGAGTTAGCTTCAAATCCACGCGAAACTCATGATTTATCTTCCATGCAAAGCGAAGTAGAAGGTTTAGCTTCAAATCCATGCGAAACAAATGATTCAAATACTTGCGATATAAATGATTTAGCTTCAACTGGAAGCGAGACAAACGAGCTAGCTTCACATTCATGCGAAACACATGATTTAGCTTCAAATCAATGCGAAGTAAAAGGTTTAGCTTCAAATCCAAGCGAAACAAATGATTTAGCTTCAAATACTTGCGATATAAATGAATTAGATTCAACTCCATGCGAAACAAACGAGTTAGCTTCAAATCCACGCGAAACACATGATTTATCTTCCATGCATTGCGAAGTAGAAGGTTTAGCTTCAAATCCATGCGAAACAAATGATTTAGCTTCAAATACTTGCGATATATATGATTTAGCTTCAACTGGAAGCGAGACAAACGAGCTAGCTTCACATTCATGCGAAACAAATGATTTAGCTTCAAATACTTGCAATAAAAATGATTTAGATTCAAATCCACGCGAAACACATGATTTATCTTCCATGCATTGCGAAGTAGAATGTTTCGCTTCAAATCCATGCGAAACAAATGATTTAGCTTCAAATACTAGCGATATAAATGATATAGCTTCAATTGGAAGCGAACCAAGCGAGTTAGCTTCTAATCCATGCGAAACAAATGATTTACCTTCGAATACTAGCGATATAAATGATTTAGCGTCAACTGGAAGCGAAACAAGCGAGTTAGCCTCTAATCCATGCGAAAAAAAACATTTAGCTTCAAATACTTGCGATATGAACGATATAGATTCAAATGCATGCGAAACAAACGAGTTAGCTTCAAATCCACGCGAAACACATGATTTGTCTTCAAAGGAATACGAAGTAGAAGGTTTAGATTCACATCCATGCGAAACAAATGATTTAGCTTCAAATACTTGCCATATAAATGATTTAGCTTCAACTGGAAGCGAGACAAACGAGCTAGCTTCACATTCATGCGAAACAAATGATTTAGCTTCAAATACTTGCGATAAAAATGATTTAGATTCATATCCACGCGAAACACATGATTTATCTTCCATGCATTGCGAAGTAGAATGTTTAGCTTCAAATCCATGCGAAACAAATGATTTAGCTTCAAATACTTGCCATATAAATGATTTAGCTTCAACTGGAAGCGAGACAATCGAGCTAGCTTCACATTCATGCGAAACACATGATTTAGCTTCAAATCAATGCGAAGTAAAAGGTTTAGCTTCAAATCCAAGCGAAACAAATGATTTAGCTTCAAATACTTGCGATATAAACGATAAAGCTTCAAATGCATGCGATACAAACGAGTTAGATTCTAATCCATGCGAAACAAATGATTTAGTTTCAAATACTTGCGATATAAACGATATAGATTCAAATGCACGCGAAACAAACGAGATAGCTTCACATTCATTCGAAAGACATGATTTAGCTTCAAATCAATGCGAAGAAGAGGGTTTTTGCATCAAATCCAAGCGAAACACATGATTTGTCTTCAAAGGAATACGAAGTAGAAGGTTTAGCTTCAAATCCATGCGAAACAAATGATTTAATTTCAAATACTAGCGATGTAAATGATATAGCTTCAACTGGAAGCGAAACAATCGAGTTAGCATCTAATCCATGCGAAACGAATGATTTAGCTTCAAATACTTGCGATATGAACGATATAGCTTCAAATGCATGCGAAACAAACGAGATAGCTTCACATTCATTCGAAACACGTGATTTAGCTTCAAATCAATGAGAAGTAGAAGGTTCAGCTTCAAATCCAAGCGAAACAAATAATTTAGCTTCAAATACTTCCGATATAAATGATTTAGCTTCAACTGGATGCGAGACAAACGAGTTAGCTTCACATTCATGCGAAACAAATGATTTAGCTTCAAATACTTGCGATATAAACGGAATAGATTCAAATGCATGCGAAACAAAGATGTTAGCTTCACGTTCATTCGAAGCACATGATTTAGCTTCAAATCAATGCGAAGTAAAAGGTTTAGCTTTAAATCCAAGCGAAACAAATGATTTAGCTTCAAATACTTGCGATATAAATGATTTAGATTCTACTCCACGCGAAACAAACGAGTTAGCTTCAAATCCACGCGAAACACATGATTTATCTTCCATGCAATGCGAAGTAGAAGATTTAGCTTCAAATCCATGCGAAACAAATGATTTAGCTTCCAATCAATGCGAAGTAGAAGGTTAAGCTTCAAATCCATGCGAAACAAATGATTTAGCTTCAAATACTTCCGATATAAATGATTTCGCTTCAACTGGAAGCGAGACAAACGAGTTAGCTTCACATTCATGCGAAACAAACGAGATAGCTTCACATTCATTCGAAACACGTGATTTAGCTTCAAATCAATGCGAAGTAGAAGGTTCAGCTTCAAATCCAAGCGAAACAAATAATTTAGCTTCAAATACTTCCGATATAAATGATTTAGCTTCAACTGGATGCGAGACAAGCGAGTTAGCTTCACATTCATGCGAAACAAATGATTTAGCTTCAAATACTTGCGATATAAAGGATTTAGATTCAACTGCATGCGAAACAAACGAGTTAGCTTCAAATCCATGCGAAACACATGATTTAGCTTCAAATCAATGCGAGGTAAAAGCTTTGACTTCAAATCCATGCGAAACAAATGATTTAGCTTCAAATACTTGCGATATAAATGATTTAGATTCAACTGCATGCGAAACAAACAAGTTAGATTCAAATCCATGCGACAAACGAGATTTAGATTTAAATCAATGCGGAGTAGAAGTTTTAGCTACAAATCCATTCGAAACAAATGATTTAGCTTCAAATACTTGCGATATAAACGATATAGCTTCAAATGCATACGATACAAACGAGTTAGCTTCACATTCATTCGAAACACATGACTTAGGTTCAAATAAATGCGAAGTAGAAGGTGTAGCTTCAAATCGAAGCGAAACAAATGATTTAGCTTCAAATACTTGCGATATAAATGATTTACCTTTAACTGGAAGCGAAACATGCGAGTTAGCTTCAAATACATGCGAAACAAATGATTTGTCTTCAAAGGAATACGAAGTAGAAGGATTAGCTTCAAATCCATGCGAAACAAATGATTTAACTTCAAATACTAGCGATATAAATGATATAGCTTCAATTGGAAGCGAAACAAGCGAGTTAGCTTCTAATCCATGCAAAACAAATGATTTACCTTCGAATACTAGCGATATAAATGATTTAGCGTCAACTGGAAGCGAAACAAGCGAGTTAGCCTCTAATCCATGCGAAAAAAAACAGTTAGCTTCAAATACTTGCGATATGAACGATATAGATTCAAATGCATGCGAAACAAACGAGTTAGCTTCAAATCCACGCGAAACACATGATTTGTCTTCAAAGGATTACGAAGTAGAAGGTTTAGATTCAAATCCATGCGAAACATATGATTTAGCTTCAAATACTTGCGATATAAACGATATAGCTTCAAATCCATGCGAAACAAACGAGTCAGCTTCACATTCATTCGAAACACATGATTTTGCTTCAAATCAATGCGAAGAAGAAGGTTTGGTTCAAATCCAAGAGAAACAAATGACTTTGCTTCAAATACTTGCGATATAAATGATTTAGATTTAACTGCATGCGAAACATCCAAGTTAGATTCAAATCCATGCAAAACACGAGATTTAGATTCAAATCAATGCCGAGCAGAAGTTTTAGCTTCAAATCCATGCGAAACAAAAGTTTTAGATTCAAATAATTGCGATATAAATGATTTAGATTCAACTCCATGCGAAACAAACAACTTAGATTCATATACATGCGATACAAATGATTTAGCTTCAAATCAATCCGAAGTAGAAGATTTAGCTTCAAATCCAAGCGAAACAAATGATTTAGCTTCAAATACTTGCGATATAAATGATTTATATTCAACTCCATGCGAAAGAAACGAGTTAGCTTCAAATCCACGCGAAACACATGATTTATCTTCCATGCATTGCGAAGTAGAAGGTTTAGCTTCAAATCCATGCGAAACAAATGATTTAGCTTCAAATACTTCCGATATAAATGATTTAGCTTCAACTGGAAGCGAGACAAACGAGTTAGCTTCACATTCATGCGAAACAAATGCTTTAGCTTCAAATACTTGCGATATAAACGATATAGATTCAAATGCATGCGAAACAAACGAGTTAGCTTCACGTTCATTCGAAGCACATGATTTAGCTTCAAATCAATGCGTAGTAAAAGGTTTAGCTTCATATCCATGCGAAACAAACGAGTTAGCTTCAAATCCACGCGAAACACATGATTTATCTTCAAATACTTGCGATATAAACGGAATAGATTCAAATGCATGCGATACAAACGAGTTAGATTCTAATCCATGCGAAACAAATGATTTAGTTTCAAATACTTGCGATATAAACGATATAGATTCAAATGCATGCGAAACAAACGAGATAGCTTCACATTCATTCGAAAGACATGATTTAGCATCAAATCAATGCGAAGAAGAGGGTTTTTGCATCAAATCCAAGCGAAACACATGATTTGTCTTCAAAGGAATACGAAGTAGAAGGTTTAGCTTCAAATCCATGCGAAACAAATGATTTAATTTCAAATACTAGCGATGTAAATGATATAGCTTCAACTGGAAGCGAAACAATCGAGTTAGCATCTAATCCATGCGAAACGAATGATTTAGCTTCAAATACTTGCGATATGAACGATATAGCTTCAAATGCATGCGAAACAAACGAGATAGCTTCACATTCATTCGAAACACGTGATTTAGCTTCAAATCAATGCGAAGTAGAAGGTATAGCTTCAAATCCAAGCGAAACAAATAATTTAGCTTCAAATACTTCCGATAGAATTGATTTAGCTTCAACTGGATGCGAGACAAACGAGTTAGCTTCACATTCATGCGAAACAAATGATTTAGCTTCAAATACTTGCGATATAAACGGAATAGATTCAAATGCATGCGAAACAAAGAAGTTAGCTTCACGTTCATTCGAAGCACATGATTTAGCTTCAAATCAATGCGAAGTAAAAGGTTTAGCTTTAAATCCAAGCGAAACAAATGATTTAGCTTCAAATACTTGCGATATAAATGATTTAGATTCTACTCCACGCGAAACAAACGAGTTAGCTTCAAATCCACGCGAAACACATGATTTATCTTCCATGCAATGCGAAGTAGAAGGTTTAGCTTCAAATCCATGCGAAACAAATGATTCAAATACTTGCGATATAAATGATTTAGCTTCAACTGGAAGCGAGACAAACGAGCTAGCTTCACATTCATGCGAAACACATGATTTAGCTTCAAATCAATGCGAAGTAAAAGGTTTAGCTTCAAATCCAAGCGAAACAAATGATTTAGCTTCAAATACTTGCGATATAAATGATTTATATTCAACTCCATGCGAAACAAACGAGTTAGCTTCAAATCCACGCGAAACACATGATTTATCTTCCATGCATTGCGAAGTAGAAGGTTTAGCTTCAAATCCATGCGAAACAAATGAGTTAGCTTCAAATACTTGCGATATGAATGATTTAGCTTCAACTGGAAGCGAGACAATCGAGCTAGCTTCACATTCATGCGAAACACATGATTTAGCTTCAAATCAATGCGAAGTAAAAGGTTTAGCTTCAAATCCAAGCGAAACAAATGATTTAGCTTCAAATACTTGCGATATAAACGATAAAGCTTCAAATGCATGCGATAAAAACGAGTTAGATTCTAATCCATGCGAAACAAATGATTTAGTTTCAAATACTTGCGATATAAACGATATAGATTCAAATGCATGCGAAACAAACGAGATAGCTTCACATTCATTCGAAAGACATGATTTAGCTTCAAATCAATGCGAAGAAGAGGGTTTTTGCATCAAATCCAAGCGAAACACATGATTTGTCTTCAAAGGAATACGAAGTAGAAGGTTTAGCTTCAAATCCATGCGAAACAAATGATTTAATTTCAAATACTAGCGATGTAAATGATATAGCTTCAACTGGAAGCGAAACAATCGAGTTAGCATCTAATCCATGCGAAACGAATGATTTAGCTTCAAATACTTGCGATATGAACGATATAGCTTCAAGTGCATGCGAAACAAACGAGATAGCTTCACATTCATTCGAAACACGTGATTTAGCTTCAAATCAATGCGAAGTAGAAGGTTCAGCTTCAAATCCAAGCGAAACAAATGATTTAGCTTCAAATACTTGCGATATAAATGATTTATATTCAACTCCATGCGAAACAAACGAGTTAGCTTCAAATCCACGCGAAACACATGATTTATCTTCCATGCATTGCGAAGTAGAAGGTTTAGCTTCAAATCCATGCGAAACAAATGAGTTAGCTTCAAATACTTGCGATATAAATGATTTAGCTTCAACTGGAAGCGAGACAATCAAGCTAGCTTCACATTCATGCGAAACACATGATTTAGCTTCAAATCAATGCGAAGTAAAAGGTTTAGCTTCAAATCCAAGCGAAACAAATGATTTAGCTTCAAATACTTGCGATATAAACGATAAAGCTTCAAATGCATGCGATAAAAACGAGTTAGATTCTAATCCATGCGAAACAAATGATTTAGTTTCAAATACTTGCGATATAAACGATATAGATTCAAATGCATGCGAAACAAACGAGATAGCTTCACATTCATTCGAAAGACATGATTTAGCTTCAAATCAATGCGAAGAAGAGGGTTTTTGCATCAAATCCAAGCGAAACACATGATTTGTCTTCAAAGGAATACGAAGTAGAAGGTTTAGCTTCAAATCCATGCGAAACAAATGATTTAATTTCAAATACTAGCGATGTAAATGATATAGCTTCAACTGGAAGCGAAACAATCGAGTTAGCATCTAATCCATGCGAAACGAATGATTTAGCTTCAAATACTTGCGATATGAACGATATAGCTTCAAGTGCATGCGAAACAAACGAGATAGCTTCACATTCATTCGAAACACGTGATTTAGCTTCAAATCAATGCGAAGTAGAAGGTTCAGCTTCAAATCCATGCGAAACAAATAATTTAGCTTCAAATACTTCCGATATAAATGATTTAGCTTCAACTGGATGCGAGACAAACAAGTTAGCTTCACATTCATGCGAAACAAATGATTTAGCTTCAAATACTTGCGATATAAACGGAATAGATTCAAATGCATGCGAAACAAAGATGTTAGCTTCACGTTCATTCGAAGCACATGATTTAGCTTCAAATCAATGCGAAGTAAAAGGTTTAGCTTTAAATAAAAGCGAAACAAATGATTTAGCTTCAAATACTTGCGATATAAATGATTTAGATTCTACTCCACGCGAAACAAACGAGTTAGCTTCAAATCCACGCGAAACACATGATTTATCTTCCATGCAATGCGAAGTAGAAGGTTTAGCTTCAAATCCATACGAAACAAATGATTCAAATACTTGCGATATAAATGATTTAGCTTCAACTGGAAGCGAGACAAACGTGCTAGCTTCACACTCATGCGAAACACATGATTTAGCTTCAAATCAATGCGAAGTAAAAGGTTTAGCTTCAAATCCAAGCGAAACAAATGATTTAGCTTCAAATACTTGCGATATAAATGATTTAGATCCAAATCCACGCGAAACTCATGATTTATCTTCCATGCATTGCGAAGTAGAAGGTTTAGCTTCAAATCCATGCGAAACAAATGATTTAGCTTCAAATACTTGCGATATAAATGATTTAGCTTCAATTGGAAGCGAGACAAACGAGCTAGCTTCAAATCCATGCGAAACAAATGATTTAGCTTCAAATACTTGCGATATAAATGATTTACCTTTAACTGGAAGCGAAACAAGCGAGTTAGCTTCAAATACATGCGAAACAAATGATTTGTCTTCAAAGGAATACGAAGTAGAAGGATTAGCTTCAAATCCATGCGAAACAAATGATTTAACTTCAAATAATAGCGATATAAATGTTATAGCTTCAATTGGAAGCGAAACAAGCGAGTTAGCTTCTAATCCATGCGAAACAAATGATTTACCTTCGAATACTAGCGATATAAATGATTTAGCGTCAACTGGAAGCGAAAGAAGCGAGTTAGCCTCTAATCCATGCGAAAAAAAACAGTTAGCTTCAAATACTTGCGATATGAACGATATAGATTCAAATGCATGCGAAACAAACGAGTTAGCTTCAAATCCACGCGAAACACATGATTTGTCTTCAAAGGAATACGAAGTAGAAGGTTTAGATTCAAATCCATGCGAAACAAATGATTTAGCTTCAAATACTTCCGATATAAATGATTTAGATTCAACTGCATGCGAAACAAACAAGTTAGATTCAAATCCATGCGACAAACGAGATTTAGATTTAAATCAATGCGGAGTAGAAGTTTTAGCTACAAATCCATTCGAAACAAATGATTTAGCTTCAAATACTTGCGATATAAACGATATAGCTTCAAATGCATACGATACAAACGAGTTAGCTTCACATTCATTCGAAACACATGACTTAGGTTCAAATAAATGCGAAGTAGAAGGTGTAGCTTCAAATCGATGCGAAACAAATGATTTAGCTTCAAATACTTGCGATATAAATGATTTACCTTTAACTGGAAGCGAAACAAGCGAGTTAGCTTCAAATACATGCGAAACAAATGATTTGTCTTCAAAGGAATACGAAGTAGAAGGATTAGCTTCAAATCCATGCGAAACAAATGATTTAACTTCAAATACTAGCGATATAAATGATATAGCTTCAATTGGAAGCGAAACAAGCGAGTTAGCTTCTAATCCATGCAAAACAAATGATTTACCTTCGAATACTAGCGATATAAATGATTTAGCGTCAACTGGAAGCGAAACAAGCGAGTTAGCCTCTAATCCATGCGAAAAAAAACAGTTAGCTTCAAATACTTGCGATATGAACGATATAGATTCAAATGCATGCGAAACAAACGAGTTAGCTTCAAATCCACGCGAAACACATGATTTGTCTTCAAAGGATTACGAAGTAGAAGGTTTAGATTCAAATCCATGCGAAACATATGATTTAGCTTCAAATACTTGCGATATAAACGATATAGCTTCAAATCCATGCGAAACAAACGAGTCAGCTTCACATTCATTCGAAACACATGATTTTGCTTCAAATCAATGCGAAGAAGAAGGTTTGGTTCAAATCCAAGAGAAACAAATGACTTTGCTTCAAATACTTGCGATATAAATGATTTAGATTCAACTGCATGCGAAACATCCAAGTTAGATTCAAATCCATGCAAAACACGAGATTTAGATTCAAATCAATGCCGAGCAGAAGTTTTAGCTTCAAATCCATGCGAAACAAAAGTTTTAGATTCAAATAATTGCGATATAAATGATTTAGATTCAACTGCATGCGAAACAAACAACTTAGATTCATATACATGCGATACAAATGATTTAGCTTCAAATCAATCCGAAGTAGAAGATTTAGCTTCAAATCCAAGCGAAACAAATGATTTTGCTTCAAATACTTGCGATATAAATGATTTAGATTCAACTCCATGCGAAAGAAACGAGTTAGCTTCAAATCCACGCGAAACACATGATTTATCTTCCATGCATTGCGAAGTAGAAGGTTTAGCTTCAAATCCATGCGAAACAAATGATTTAGCTTCAAATACTTCCGATATAAATGATTTAGCTTCAACTGGAAGCGAGACAAACGAGTTAGCTTCACATTCATGCGAAACAAATGCTTTAGCTTCAAATACTTGCGATATAAACGATATAGATTCAAATGCATGCGAAACAAACGAGTTAGCTTCACGTTCATTCGAAGCACATGATTTAGCTTCAAATCAATGCGTAGTAAAAGGTTTAGCTTCATTTCCATGCGAAACAAACGAGTTAGCTTCAAATCCACGCGAAACACATGATTTATCTTCAAATACTTGCGATATAAACGGAATAGATTCAAATGCATGCGATACAAACGAGTTAGATTCTAATCCATGCGAAACAAATGATTTAGTTTCAAATACTTGCGATATAAACGATATAGATTCATATGCATGCGAAACAAACGAGATAGCTTCACATTCATTCGAAAGACATGATTTAGCATCAAATCAATGCGAAGAAGAGGGTTTTTGCATCAAATCCAAGCTAAACACATGATTTGTCTTCAAAGGAATACGAAGTAGAAGGTTTAGCTTCAAATCCATGCGAAACAAATGATTTAATTTCAAATACTAGCGATGTAAATGATATAGCTTCAACTGGAAGCGAAACAATCGAGTTAGCATCTAATCCATGCGAAACGAATGATTTAGCTTCAAATACTTGCGATATGAACGATATAGCTTCAAATGCATGCGAAACAAACGAGATAGCTTCACATTCATTCGAAACACGTGATTTAGCTTCAAATCAATGCGAAGTAGAAGGTATAGCTTCAAATCCAAGCGAAACAAATAATTTAGCTTCAAATACTTCCGATAGAATTGATTTAGCTTCAACTGGATGCGAGACAAACGAGTTAGCTTCACATTCATGCGAAACAAATGATTTAGCTTCAAATACTTGCGATATAAACGGAATAGATTCAAATGCATGCGAAACAAAGAAGTTAGCTTCACGTTCATTCGAAGCACATGATTTAGCTTCAAATCAATGCGAAGTAAACGTTTAGCTTTAAATCCAAGCGAAACAAATGATTTAGCTTCAAATACTTGCGATATAAATGATTTAGATTCTACTCCACGCGAAACAAACGAGTTAGCTTCAAATCCACGCGAAACACATGATTTATCTTCCATGCAATGCGAAGTAGAAGGTTTAGCTTCAAATCCATGCGAAACAAATGATTCAAATACTTGCGATATAAATGATTTAGCTTCAACTGGAAGCGAGACAAACGGGCTAGCTTCACATTCATGCGAAACACATGATTTAGCTTCAAATCAATGCGAAGTAAAAGGTTTAGCTTCAAATCCAAGCGAAACAAATGATTTAGCTTCAAATACTTGCGATATAAATGATTTATATTCAACTCCATGCGAAACAAACGAGTTAGCTTCAAATACACGCGAAACACATGATTTATCTTCCATGCATTGCGAAGTAGAAGGTTTAGCTTCAAATCCATGCGAAACAAATGATTTAGCTTCAAATACTTGCGATATAAATGATTTAGCTTCAACTGGAAGCGAGACAAACGAGCTAGCTTCACATTCATGCGAAACAAATGATTTAGCTTCAAATACTTGCGATAAAAATGATTTAGATTCAAATCACGCGAAACACATGATTTATCTTCCATGCATTGCGAAGTAGAAGGTTTAGCTTCAAATCCATGCGAAACAAATGAGTTAGCTTCAAATACTTGCGATATAAATGATTTAGCTTCAACTGGAAGCGAGACAATCGAGCTAGCTTCACATTCATGCGAAACACATGATTTAGCTTCAAATCAATGCGAAGTAAAAGGTTTAGCTTCAAATCCAAGCGAAACAAATGATTTAGCTTCAAATACTTGCGATATAAACGATAAAGCTTGAAATGCATGCGATAAAAACGAGTTAGATTCTAATCCATGCGAAACAAATGATTTAGTTTCAAATACTTGCGATATAAACGATATAGATTCAAATGCATGCGAAACAAACGAGATAGCTTCACATTCATTCGAAAGACATGATTTAGCTTCAAATCAATGCGAAGAAGAGGGTTTTTGCATCAAATCCAAGCGAAACACATGATTTGTCTTCAAAGGAATACGAAGTAGAAGGTTTAGCTTCAAATCCATGCGAAACAAATGATTTAATTTCAAATACTAGCGATGTAAATGATATAGCTTCAACTGGAAGCGAAACAATCGAGTTAGCATCTAATCCATGCGAAACGAATGATTTAGCTTCAAATACTTGCGATATGAACGATATAGCTTCGAGTGCATGCGAAACAAACGAGATAGCTTCACATTCATTCGAAACACGTGATTTAGCTTCAAATCAATGCGAAGTAGAAGGTTCAGCTTCAAATCCAAGCGAAACAAATAATTTAGCTTCAAATACTTCCGATATAAATGATTTAGCTTCAACTGGATGCGAGACAAACAAGTTAGCTTCACATTCATGCGAAACAAATGATTTAGCTTCAAATACTTGCGATATAAACGGAATAGATTCAAATACATGCGAAACAAAGATGTTAGCTTCACGTTCATTCGAAGCACATGATTTAGCTTCAAATCAATGCGAAGTAAAAGGTTTAGCTTTAAATAAAAGCGAAACAAATGATTTAGCTTCAAATACTTGCGATATAAATGATTTAGATTCTACTCCACGCGAAACAAACGAGTTAGCTTCAAATCCACGCGAAACACATGATTTATCTTCCATGCAATGCGAAGTAGAAGGTTTAGCTTCAAATCCATGCGAAACAAATGATTCAAATACTTGCGATATAAATGATTTAGCTTCAACTGGAAGCGAGACAAACGTGCTAGCTTCACACTCATGCGAAACACATGATTTAGCTTCAAATCAATGCGAAGTAAAAGGTTTAGCTTCAAATCCAAGCGAAACAAATGATTTAGCTTCAAATACTTGCGATATAAATGATTTAGATCCAAATCCACGCGAAACTCATGATTTATCTTCCATGCATTGCGAAGTAGAAGGTTTAGCTTCAAATCCATGCGAAACAAATGATTTAGCTTCAAATACTTGCGATATAAATGATTTAGCTTCAATTGGAAGCGAGACAAACGAGCTAGCTTCAAATCCATGCGAAACAAATGATTTAGCTTCAAATACTTGCGATATAAATGATTTACCTTTAACTGGAAGCGAAACAAGCGAGTTAGCTTCAAATACATGCGAAACAAATGATTTGTCTTCAAAGGAATACGAAGTAGAAGGATTAGCTTCAAATCCATGCGAAACAAATGATTTAACTTCAAATAATAGCGATATAAATGTTATAGCTTCAATTGGAAGCGAAACAAGCGAGTTAGCTTCTAATCCATGCGAAACAAATGATTTACCTTCGAATACTAGCGATATAAATGATTTAGCGTCAACTGGAAGCGAAACAAGCGAGTTAGCCTCTAATCCATGCGAAAAAAAACAGTTAGCTTCAAATACTTGCGATATGAACGATATAGATTCAAATGCATGCGAAACAAACGAGTTAGCTTCAAATCCACGCGAAACACATGATTTGTCTTCAAAGGAATACGAAGTAGAAGGTTTAGATTCAAATCCATGCGAAACAAATGATTTAGCTTCAAATACTTCCGATATAAATGATTTAGATTCAACTGCATGCGAAACAAACAAGTTAGATTCAAATCCATGCGACAAACGAGATTTAGATTTAAATCAATGCGGAGTAGAAGTTTTAGCTACAAATCCATTCGAAACAAATGATTTAGCTTCAAATACTTGCGATATAAACGATATAGCTTCAAATGCATACGATACAAACGAGTTAGCTTCACATTCATTCGAAACACATGACTTAGGTTCAAATAAATGCGAAGTAGAAGGTGTAGCTTCAAATCGATGCGAAACAAATGATTTAGCTTCAAATACTTGCGATATAAATGATTTACCTTTAACTGGAAGCGAAACAAGCGAGTTAGCTTCAAATACATGCGAAACAAATGATTTGTCTTCAAAGGAATACGAAGTAGAAGGATTAGCTTCAAATCCATGCGAAACAAATGATTTAACTTCAAATACTAGCGATATAAATGATATAGCTTCAATTGGAAGCGAAACAAGCGAGTTAGCTTCTAATCCATGCAAAACAAATGATTTACCTTCGAATACTAGCGATATAAATGATTTAGCGTCAACTGGAAGCGAAACAAGCGAGTTAGCCTCTAATCCATGCGAAAAAAAACAGTTAGCTTCAAATACTTGCGATATGAACGATATAGATTCAAATGCATGCGAAACAAACGAGTTAGCTTCAAATCCACGCGAAACACATGATTTGTCTTCAAAGGATTACGAAGTAGAAGGTTTAGATTCAAATCCATGCGAAACATATGATTTAGCTTCAAATACTTGCGATATAAACGATATAGCTTCAAATCCATGCGAAACAAACGAGTCAGCTTCACATTCATTCGAAACACATGATTTTGCTTCAAATCAATGCGAAGAAGAAGGTTTGGTTCAAATCCAAGAGAAACAAATGACTTTGCTTCAAATACTTGCGATATAAATGATTTAGATTCAACTGCATGCGAAACATCCAAGTTAGATTCAAATCCATGCAAAACACGAGATTTAGATTCAAATCAATGCCGAGCAGAAGTTTTAGCTTCAAATCCATGCGAAACAAAAGTTTTAGATTCAAATAATTGCGATATAAATGATTTAGATTCAACTGCATGCGAAACAAACAACTTAGATTCATATACATGCGATACAAATGATTTAGCTTCAAATCAATCCGAAGTAGAAGATTTAGCTTCAAATCCAAGCGAAACAAATGATTTTGCTTCAAATACTTGCGATATAAATGATTTAGATTCAACTCCATGCGAAAGAAACGAGTTAGCTTCAAATCCACGCGAAACACATGATTTATCTTCCATGCATTGCGAAGTAGAAGGTTTAGCTTCAAATCCATGCGAAACAAATGATTTAGCTTCAAATACTTCCGATATAAATGATTTAGCTTCAACTGGAAGCGAGACAAACGAGTTAGCTTCACATTCATGCGAAACAAATGCTTTAGCTTCAAATACTTGCGATATAAACGATATAGATTCAAATGCATGCGAAACAAACGAGTTAGCTTCACGTTCATTCGAAGCACATGATTTAGCTTCAAATCAATGCGTAGTAAAAGGTTTAGCTTCATTTCCATGCGAAACAAACGAGTTAGCTTCAAATCCACGCGAAACACATGATTTATCTTCAAATACTTGCGATATAAACGGAATAGATTCAAATGCATGCGATACAAACGAGTTAGATTCTAATCCATGCGAAACAAATGATTTAGTTTCAAATACTTGCGATATAAACGATATAGATTCAAATGCATGCGAAACAAACGAGATAGCTTCACATTCATTCGAAAGACATGATTTAGCATCAAATCAATGCGAAGAAGAGGGTTTTTGCATCAAATCCAAGCTAAACACATGATTTGTCTTCAAAGGAATACGAAGTAGAAGGTTTAGCTTCAAATCCATGCGAAACAAATGATTTAATTTCAAATACTAGCGATGTAAATGATATAGCTTCAACTGGAAGCGAAACAATCGAGTTAGCATCTAATCCATGCGAAACGAATGATTTAGCTTCAAATACTTGCGATATGAACGATATAGCTTCAAATGCATGCGAAACAAACGAGATAGCTTCACATTCATTCGAAACACGTGATTTAGCTTCAAATCAATGCGAAGTAGAAGGTTTAGCTTTAAATAAAAGCGAAACAAATGATTTAGCTTCAAATACTTGCGATATAAATGATTTAGATTCTACTCCACGCGAAACAAACGAGTTAGCTTCAAATCCACGCGAAACACATGATTTATCTTCCATGCAATGCGAAGTAGAAGGTTTAGCTTCAAATCCATGCGAAACAAATGATTCAAATACTTGCGATATAAATGATTTAGCTTCAACTGGAAGCGAGACAAACGTGCTAGCTTCACACTCATGCGAAACACATGATTTAGCTTCAAATCAATGCGAAGTAAAAGGTTTAGCTTCAAATCCAAGCGAAACAAATGATTTAGCTTCAAATACTTGCGATATAAATGATTTAGATCCAAATCCACGCGAAACTCATGATTTATCTTCCATGCATTGCGAAGTAGAAGGTTTAGCTTCAAATCCATGCGAAACAAATGATTTAGCTTCAAATACTTGCGATATAAATGATTTAGCTTCAATTGGAAGCGAGACAAACGAGCTAGCTTCAAATCCATGCGAAACAAATGATTTAGCTTCAAATACTTGCGATATAAATGATTTACCTTTAACTGGAAGCGAAACAAGCGAGTTAGCTTCAAATACATGCGAAACAAATGATTTGTCTTCAAAGGAATACGAAGTAGAAGGATTAGCTTCAAATCCATGCGAAACAAATGATTTAACTTCAAATAATAGCGATATAAATGTTATAGCTTCAATTGGAAGCGAAACAAGCGAGTTAGCTTCTAATCCATGCGAAACAAATGATTTACCTTCGAATACTAGCGATATAAATGATTTAGCGTCAACTGGAAGCGAAACAAGCGAGTTAGCCTCTAATCCATGCGAAAAAAAACAGTTAGCTTCAAATACTTGCGATATGAACGATATAGATTCAAATGCATGCGAAACAAACGAGTTAGCTTCAAATCCACGCGAAACACATGATTTGTCTTCAAAGGAATACGAAGTAGAAGGTTTAGATTCAAATCCATGCGAAACAAATGATTTAGCTTCAAATACTTGCGATATAAACGATATAGCTTCAAATCCACGCGAAACAAACGAGTCAGCTTCACATTCATTCGAAACACATGATTTAGCTTCAAATCAATGCGAAGAAGAAGGTTTGGTTCAAATCCAAGAGAAACAAATGACTTTGCTTCAAATACTTGCGATATAAATGATTTAGTTTCAACTGCATGCGAAACAAACAAGTTAGATTCAAATCCATGCAAAACACGAGATTTAGATTCAAATCAATGCCGAGCAGAAGTTTTAGCTTCAAATCCATGCGAAAAAAAGATTTAGATTCAAATAATTGCGATATAAATGATTTAGATTCAACTGCATGCGAAACAAACAAGTTAGATTCATATCCATGCGAAAAACGAGATTTAGATTTAAATCAATGCGGAGTAGAAGTTTTAGCTACAAATCCATTCGAAACAAATGATTTAGCATCAAATACTTAAAATATAAACGATATAGCTTCAAATGCATGCGATACAAACGAGTTAGCTTCACATTCATTGGAAACAGATGACTTAGGTTCAAATCAATGCTAAGTAGAAGGTTTATCTTCAAAACGATGCGAAACAAATGATTTAGCTTCAAAGCTACGCGAAGTAGAAGGTTTCGCTTCAAATCCATGCGAAACAAATAATTTAGCTTCAAATACTTGCGGTATAAACGTTATAGTTTCAAATGCATGCGAAACAAGCGAGTTAGCTTCAAATCAATGCGAAACACATGATTTGTCTTCATAGGAATTTGAAGTAGAAGGTTTAGCTTCACATCCATGTGAAACAAGTGATTTAACTTGAAATACTAAGCAATATAAATGATTTAGCTTCAACTGGAAGCGAGACAAACGAGTTAGCTTCATATTCATGCGAAACACATGATTTAGCTTCAAATCAATGCGAAGTAGAAGCTTTAGCTTCAAATCCAAGCGAAACAAATGATTTTGCTTCAAATACTTGCGATATATATGATTTAGATTCAACTGCATGCGAAACAAACGAGTTAGCTTCAAATCCATGCGAAACACATGAATTGTCTTTAAAGCAATGCGAAGTAGAAGGTTTAGCTTCAAATCCATGCGAAACAAATGATTTAGCTTCAAGTACTTGCGATATAAACGATATAGCTTCAAATGCATGCGAAACAAACGAGTTAGCTTCTAAACCATGCGAAACACATGATTTAACTTCTAATCAATGCGGAGTAAAAGGTTCAGCTTCAAATCCATGCGAAACAAATGATTTAGCTTCAAGTACTTGCGATATAAACGATATAGCTTCAAATGCATGCGAAACAAACGAGTTAGCTTCTAAACCATGCGAAACACATGATTTATCTTCTAATCAATGCAGAGTAAAAGGTTCAGCTTCAAATCCATGCGAAACAAATGATTTAGCTTCAAATCCAAGCGAACCACGTGATTTAGCTTCAAATCAATGCGGAGTAGAAGGTTTATCTTCAAATCCATGCGAAATAAATGATTTAGCTTCAAATACTTGCGATATAAATGATTTAGATTCTACTCCACGCGAAACAAACGAGTTTGCTTCAAATCCACGCGAAACACATGATTTATCTTCCATGCAATGCGAAGTAGAAGGTTTAGCTTCAAATCCATGCGAAACAAATGATTCAAATACTTGCGATATAAATGATTTAGCTTCAACTGGAAGCGAAACAAACGAGATAGCTTCACATTCATTCGAAACACGTGATTTAGCTTCAAATCAATGCGAAGTAGAAGGTTTAGCTTCAAATCCAAGCGAAACAAATAATTTAGCTTCAAATACTTCCGATATAAATGATTTAGCTTCAACTGGATCCGAGACAAACGAGTTAGCTTCACATTCATGCGAAACAAATGATTTAGCTTCAAATACTTGCGATATAAACGGAATAGATTCAAATGCATGCGAAACAGACAAGTTAGCTTCACGTTCATTCGAAGCACATGATTTAGCTTCAAATCAATGCGTAGTAAAAGGTTTAGCTTTAAATCCAAGCGAAACAAATGATTTAGCTTCAAATACTTGCGATATAAATGAATTAGATTCTACCCCACACGAAACAAACGAGTTTGCTTCAAATCCACGCGAAACACATGATTTATCTTCCATGCAATGCGAAGTAGACGGTTTAGCTTCAAACCCATGCGAAACAAATGATTCAAATACTTGCGATATAAATGATTTAGCTTCAACTGGAAGCGAGACAATCGAGCTAGATTCACATTCATGCGAAACACATGATTTAGCTTCAAATCAATGCGAAGTAAAAGCTTTAGCTTCAAATCCAAGCGAAACAAATGATTTAGCTTCAAATACTTGCGATATAAATGATTTAGATTCAAATCCACGCGAAAGACATGATTTATCTTCCATGCATTGCGAAGTAGAAGGTTTAGCTTCAAATCCATGCGAAACAAATGATTTATCTTCTAATCAATGCAGAGTAGAAGGTTCAGCTTCAAATCCATGCGAAACAAATGATTTAGCTTCAAATCCATGCGAACCACGTGATTTAGCTTCAAGTCAATGCGGAGTAGAAGGTTTATCTTCAAATCCATGCGAAATAAATGATTTAGCTTCAAATACTTGCGATATAAATGATTTAGCTTCAACTTGAAGCGAAACAAGCGAGTTAGCTTCTAAACCATGCGAAACACATGATTTAACTTCTAATCAATGCGGAGTAGATGATTTAGCTTCAAATCCATGCGAAACAAATGATTTAGCTTCAAATCCGTGCGAACCACGTGATTTAGCTACAAATCAATGTGGAGTAGAAGGTTGAGCTTCAAATCCATGCGAAACAAATGATTTAGCTTCAAATACTTGCGATATAAATGATTTAGCTTCAACTGGAAGCGAAACAAGCGAGTTAGTTTCTAACCCATGAGAAACACATGATATAACTTCTAATCAATGCGGAGTAGAAGGTTTAGCTACAAATCCATGCGAAACAAATGATTTAGCTTCAAATACTTGCGATATAAATGATTTAGCTCCAATTGGAAGCGAAACATGCGAGTTAGCTTCAAATCCATGCGAAACAAATGCTTTAGCTTCAAATACTTGCGATATAAACGATATAGATTCAAATGCATGCGAAACAAACGAGTTAGCTTCACGTTCATTCGAAGCACATGATTTAGCTTCAAATCAATGCGAAGTAAAAGGTTTAGCTTCATATCCAAGCGAAACAAATGATTTAGCTTCAAATACTTGCGATATAAATGATTTAGATTCAACTCCATGCGAAACAGACGAGTTAGCTTCAAATCCACGCGAAACACATGATTTATCTTCCATGCATTGCGAAGTAGAAGGTTTAGCTTCAAATCCATGCGAAACAAATGATTTAGCTTCAAATACTTGCGATATAAATGATTTAGATTCAAATCCACGCGAAGCACATGATTTATCTTCCATGCATTGCGAAGTAGAATGTTTAGCTTCAAATCCATGCGAAACAAATGACTTAGCTTCAAATACTTGCGGTATAAACGATATAGCTTCAAATGCATTCGAAACAAACTAGTTAGATTCACATTCATTCGAAACACATGATTTAGCATCAAATCAATGCTATGTAGAAGGTTTACTTCAAATCCATGCGAAACACATGATTTAGCTTCAAATACAAGCGATATAAATGATTTAGCTTCAACTGAAAGCGAAACAAGCGAATTAGATTCTAATTCATGCGAAAAAAAAGATTTAGCTTCAAATACTTGCGATATAATCGATATAGATTCAAATGCATGCGAAAAAAACGAGTTAGCTTCAAATCCACGCGAAACACATGATTTATATTCCAAGCAATGCGAAGTAGAAGGTTTAGTTTCAAATCCATGCGAAACACATGATTTAGCTTCAAATCAATGCGGAATAGAAAGTTTAGTTTTAAATGCATGCGAAACAAATGATTTACCTTCAAATACTAGCGATATAAATGATTTAGCTTCAACTGAAAGCGAAACAAGCGAATTAGATTCTTATTCATGCGAAAAAAAAGATTTAGCTTCAAGTACTTGCGATATAAATGATTTAGATTCAACTGCATACGAAACAAACAAGCTAGATTCAAATCCATGGAAAACACGAGATTTAGATTCAAATCAATGCCGAGTAGAAGTTTTAGCTTCTAATCCTTGCGAAACAAATGATTTAGCTTCGAATACTTGCGATATAAACGTTATAGCTTCAAATGCATGCGAAACGAGCGAGTTAGCTTCTAATCCATGCGAAACACATGATTTATCTTCAAAGCAACGCGAAGTAGAAGGTTGAGCTTCAAATCCATGCGAAACAAATGATTTAGCTTCAAATACTTGCGATATAAATGATTTAGCTTCAACTGGAAGCGAAACAAGCGAGTTAGTTTCTAACCCATGCGAAACACATGATATAACTTCTAATCAATGCGGAGTAGAAGGTTTAGCTTCAAATCCATGCAAAACAAATGATTTAGCTTCAAATACTTGCGATATAAATGATTTAGCTCCAACTGGAAGCGAAACATGCGAGTTAGCTTCAAATCCATGCGAAACATATGATATAGCTTCAAATCAATGTGAAGTAGAAGGTTTAGCTTCAAATCCAAGCGAAACAAATAATTTAGCTTCATATACTTCCGATATAAACGATTTAGCTTCAACTGGAAGCGAGACAAACGAGATAGATTCAAATCGACGCGAAACACATGATTTATCTTCCGTGCATTGCGAAGTAGAAGGTTTAGCTCCAAATCCATGCGAAACAAATGATTTAGCTTCAAATGCTTGCGATATAAACGATATAGCTTCAACTGGAAGCGAGTCAAACGAGTCTGCTTCACATTCATGCGAAACAAATGATTTAGCTTCAAATACTTGCGATATAAATGATATAGATTCAACTCCATGCGAAACAAACGAGTTAGCTTCAAATCCACGCGAAACACATGATTTATCTTCCGTGCATTGCGATGTAGAAGGTTTAGCTTCAAATCCATGCGAAACAAATGATTTAGCTTCAAATACTTGCGATATAAATGATTTAGCTTCAACTGGAAGCGAGACAAGCGAGCTAGCTTCACATTCATGCGAAACACACGATTAAGCTTCAAATCAATGCGAGGTAAAAGCTTTGGCTTCAAATCCATGCGAAACAAATGATTTAGCTTCAAATACTTGCGATGTAAATGATTTAGATTCAACTGCATGCGAAACAAACAACTTAGATTCACATTCATTCGAAACACATGATTTAGCTTCAAATCAATGCGAAGAAGAAGGTTTAGCTACAAATCCAAGCGAAACAAATGATTTAGCATCAAATACTTGCGATGTAAATGATTTAGATTCAACTCCATGCGAAACAAACGAGTTATCTTCACATTCACGTGAAACACATGATTTAGCTTCAAATCAATTCGAAGTAGAAGATTTAGCTTCAAATCCATGCGAAACAAATGATTTAGCTTCAAATACTTGCGATATAAATGATGTAGATTCAACTGTATGCGAAACAATCGAGATAGATTCAAATCGACGCGAAACACATGATTTATCTTCCGTGCATTGCGAAGTAGAAGGTTTAGCTCCAAATCCATGCGAAACAAATGATTTAGCTTCAAATACTTCCTATATAAATGAATTAGCTTCAACTGGAAGCGAGACAAACGAGCTAGCTTCACATTCATGCGAAACACATGATTTAGCTTCAAATCAATTCGAAGTAGAAGATTTAGCTTCAAATCCATGCGAAACAAATGATTTAGCTTCAAATCCTTGCGAAACACATAATTTATCTTCAAAGCAACACGAAGTAGAAGGTTTAGCTTCAAATCCATGCGAAACAAATGATTTAGCTTCAAATACTTCCGATATAAATGATTTAGCTTCAACTGGATGCGAGACAAACGAGTTATCTTCACATTCACGTGAAACACATGATTTAGCTTCAAATCAAGTCGAAGTAGAAGATTTAGCTTCAAATCCATGCGAAACAAATGATTTAGCTTCAAATACTTGCGATATAAATGATGTAGATTCAACTGTATGCGAAACAATCGAGATAGATTCAAATCCATGAAAAAACACATGACATTGCTTCAAATCAGAGCGAGGTAGAAGGTTTAGCTTCAAATCCATGCGAAACAAACGAGTTAGCTTCACTGTCATTCGAAACACGTGATTTAGCTTCAAATCAATGCGGAGTAGAAGGTTTATCTTCAAATCCATGCGAAACAATTGATTTAGCTTCAAGTACTTGCGATATAAATGATTTAGCTTCAACTGGAAGCGGAACAAGCGAGTTAGCTTCAAAACCATGCGAATCACATGATTTAACTTCTAATCAATGCGGAGTAGAAGGTTTAGCTTCAAATCCAAGCGAAACACATGATTTAGCTTCAAATACTAGCGATATAAATGATTTATCTTCAACTGGAAGCGAAACGAGCGAGTTAGCTTCATGTCCATGCGAAGCACATGATTTATCTTCAAAGCAATGCGAAGTAGAATGATTAGCTTCAAATCCATGCGAAACAAATGATTTAGCTTCAAATAATTCCGATATAAATGATATAGCTTCAACTGGAAGCGAGACAAACAAGTTAGCTACACATTCATGGGAAACACATGATTTAGCTTCAAGTCAATGCGAGGTAAAAGCTTTGGCTTCAAATCCAAGCGAAACAAATGATTTAGCTTCAAATACTTGCGATATAAACGATATAGCTTCAAATGCATGCCAAACAAACGAGTTAGCTTCACATTCATTCGAAACACACGATTTAGCTTCAAATCAATGCGTAGAAGAAGGATTAGCTTCAAATCCAAGAGAAACAAATGATTTTGCTTCAAATACTTGCGATATAAACGATATAGCTTCAAATGCATGCGAAACAAACGTGTTAGCTTCACAGTCATTCGAAAACATGATTTAGCTTCAGATCAATGCCTAGTAGATGGTTCAGCTTCAAATCCATGCGAAAAAAGTGGTTTAGCTTCAAATCAATGCGGAGTAGAAGATTTGGCTTCAAATCCAAGCGAAACAAATAATTTAGCTTCAAATAGTTCCGATATAAATGATTTAGCTTCAACTAGAAGCGAGACAAACGAGTCTGCTTCACATTCATGCGAAACAAATGATTTAGCTTCTAATACTTGCGATATAAATGATTTAGATTCTACTGCATGCGAAACAAACAACTTAGATTCACATTCATTCGAAACACATGATTTAGCTTCAAGTCAATGCGAAGAAGATGGTTTAGATACAAATCCAAGCGAAACAAATGATTTAGCTTCAAATACTTGCGATGTAAATGATTTAGATTCAACTCCATGCGAAACAAACGAGTTAGCTTCAAATCCACGCGAAACACATGATTTATCTTCCGTGCATTGCGATGTAGAAGGTTTAGCTTCAAATCCATGCGAAACAAATGATTTAGCTTCAAATACTTGCGATATAAATGATTTAGCTTCAACTGGAAGCGAGACAAGCGAGCTAGCTTCACATTCATGCGAAACACACGATTAAGCTTCAAATCAATGCGAGGTAAAAGCTTTGGCTTCAAATCCATGCGAAACAAATGATTTAGCTTCAAATACTTGCGATGTAAATGATTTAGATTCAACTGCATGCGAAACAAACAACTTAGATTCACATTCATTCGAAACACATGATTTAGCTTCAAATCAATGCGAAGAAGAAGGTTTAGCTACAAATCCAAGCGAAACAAATGATTTAGCATCAAATACTTGCGATGTAAATGATTTAGATTCAACTCCATGCGAAACAAACGAGTTATCTTCACATTCACGTGAAACACATGATTTAGCTTCAAATCAATTCGAAGTAGAAGATTTAGCTTCAAATCCATGCGAAACAAATGATTTAGCTTCAAATACTTGCGATATAAATGATGTAGATTCAACTGTATGCGAAACAATCGAGATAGATTCAAATCGACGCGAAACACATGATTTATCTTCCGTGCATTGCGAAGTAGAAGGTTTAGCTCCAAATCCATGCGAAACAAATGATTTAGCTTCAAATACTTCCTATATAAATGAATTAGCTTCAACTGGAAGCGAGACAAACGAGCTAGCTTCACATTCATGCGAAACACATGATTTAGCTTCAAATCAATTCGAAGTAGAAGATTTAGCTTCAAATCCATGCGAAACAAATGATTTAGCTTCAAATCCTTGCGAAACACATAATTTATCTTCAAAGCAACACGAAGTAGAAGGTTTAGCTTCAAATCCATGCGAAACAAATGATTTAGCTTCAAATACTTCCGATATAAATGATTTAGCTTCAACTGGATGCGAGACAAACGAGTTATCTTCACATTCACGTGAAACACATGATTTAGCTTCAAATCAAGTCGAAGTAGAAGATTTAGCTACAAATCCATGCGAAACAAATGATTTAGCTTCAAACACTTGCGATATAAATGATATAGATTCAACTGTATGCGAAACAATCGAGATAGATTCAAATCCATGAAAAAACACATGACATTGCTTCAAATCAGAGCGAGGTAGAAGGTTTAGCTTCAAATCCATGCGAAACAAACGAGTTAGCTTCACAGTCATTCGAAACACGTGATTTAGCTTCAAATCAATGCGGAGTAGAAGGTTTATCTTCAAATCCATGCGAAACAATTGATTTAGCTTCAAATACTTGCGATATAAATGATTTAGCTTCAACTGGAAGCGGAACAAGCGAGTTAGCTTCAAAACCATGCGAATCACATGATTTAACTTCTAATCAATGCGGAGTAGAAGGTTTAGCTTCAAATCCAAGCGAAACACATGATTTAGCTTCAAATACTAGCGATATAAATGATTTATCTTCAACTGGAAGCGAAACGAGCGAGTTAGCTTCATGTCCATGCGAAGCACATGATTTATCTTCAAAGCAATGCGAAGTAGAATGATTAGCTTCAAATCCATGCGAAACAAATGATTTAGCTTCAAATAATTCCGATATAAATGATATAGCTTCAACTGGAAGCGAGACAAACGAGTTAGCTACACATTCATGGGAAACACATGATTTAGCTTCAAGTCAATGCGAGGTAAAAGCTTTGGCTTCAAATCCAAGCGAAACAAATGATTTAGCTTCAAATACTTGCGATATAAACGATATAGCTTCAAATGCATGCCAAACAAACGAGTTAGCTTCACATTCATTCGAAACACACGATTTAGCTTCAAATCAATGCGTAGAAGAAGGATTAGCTTCAAATCCAAGAGAAACAAATGATTTTGCTTCAAATACTTGCGATATAAACGATATAGCTTCAAATGCATGCGAAACAAACGTGTTAGCTTCACAGTCATTCGAAAACATGATTTAGCTTCAGATCAATGCCTAGTAGATGGTTCAGCTTCAAATCCATGCGAAAAAAGTGGTTTAGCTTCAAATCAATGCGGAGTAGAAGATTTGGCTTCAAATCCAAGCGAAACAAATAATTTAGCTTCAAATAGTTCCGATATAAATGATTTAGCTTCAACTAGAAGCGAGACAAACGAGTCTGCTTCACATTCATGCGAAACAAATGATTTAGCTTCTAATACTTGCGATATAAATGATTTAGATTCTACTGCATGCGAAACAAACAACTTAGATTCACATTCATTCGAAACACATGATTTAGCTTCAAGTCAATGCGAAGAAGATGGTTTAGATACAAATCCAAGCGAAACAAATGATTTAGCTTCAAATACTTGCGATGTAAATGATTTAGATTCAACTCCATGCGAAACAAACGAGTTAGCTTCAAATCGACGCGAAACACATGATTTATTTTCCATGCATTGCGTAGTAGAAGGTTTAGCTCCAAATCCATGCGAAACAAATGATTTAGCTTCAAATACTTCCGATATAAATGATTTAGCTTCAACTGTAAGCGAGACAAACGAGCTAGCTTCACATTCATACGAAACACGTGATTTAGCTTCAAATACTTGCGATATAAACGATATAGATTCAAATGCATGCGAAACAAACGAGTTAGCTTCACGTTCATTCGAAGCACATGATTTAGCTTCAAATCAATGCGAAGTAAAAGGTTTAGCTTCAAATCCAAGCGAAACAAATGATTTAGCTTCAAATACTTGCGATATAAATGATTTAGCTTCAACTGGAAGCGAGACAAACGAGTTAGCTTCACATTCATGCGAAGCACATGATTTATCTTCAAAGCAATGCGAAGTAGAATGATTAGCTTCAAATCCATGCGAAACAAATGATTTAGCTTCAAATACTTCCGATATAAATGATTTAGATTCAACTGGAAGCGAGACAAACGAGTTAGCTTCACATTCATGCGAAACACATGATTTAGCTTCAAATCAATACGAGGTAAAAGCTTTGGCTTCAAATCAATGCGAAGTAAAAGGTTTAGCTTCATATCCAAGCGAAACAAATGATTTAGCTTCAAATACTTGCGATATAAACGATATAGCTTCAAATGCATGCCAAACAAACGAGTTAGCTTCACATTCATTCGAAACACACGATTTAGCTTCAAATCAATGCGTAGAAGAAGGATTAGCTTCAAATCCAAGAGAAACAAATGATTTTGCTTCAAATACTTGCGATATAAACGATATAGCTTCAAATGCATGCGAAACAAACGTGTTAGCTTCACAGTCATTCGAAACACATGATTTAGCTTCAGATCAATGCCTAGTAGATGGTTCAGCTTCAAATCCATGCGAAAAAAGTGGTTTAGCTTCAAATCAATGCGGAGTAGAAGATTTGGCTTCAAATCCAAGCGAAACAAATAATTTAGCTTCAAATATTTCCGATATAAATGATTTAGCTTCAACTAGAAGCGAGACAAACGAGTCTGCTTCACATTCATGCGAAACAAATGATTTAGCTTCTAATACTTGCGATATAAATGATATAGATTCAACTCCATGCGAAACAAACGAGTTAGCTTCAAATCCACGCGAAACAAACGAGTTAGCTTCAAATCGACGCGAAACACATGATTTATCTTCCATGCATTGCGTAGTAGAAGGTTTAGCTCCAAATCCATGCGAAACAAATGATTTAGCATCAACTACTTCCGATATAAATGATTTAGCTTCAACTGTAAGCGAGACAAACGAGCTAGCTTCACATTCATACGAAACACATGATTTAGCTTCAAATACTTGCGATATAAACGATATAGATTCAAATGCATGCGAAACAAACGAGTTAGCTTCACGTTCATTCGAAGCACATGATTTAGCTTCAAATCAATGCGAAGTAAAAGGTTTAGCTTCAAATCCAAGCGAAACAAATGATTTAGCTTCAAATACTTGAGATATAAATGATTTAGCTTCAACTGGAAGCGAGACAAACGAGTTAGCTTCACATTCATGCGAAACACATGATTTAGCTTCAAATCAATACGCGGTAAAAGCTTTGGCTTCAAATCCATGCGGAACAAACAACTTAGATTCACATTCATTCTAAACACATGATATAGCTTCAAATCAATGCGAAGTAAAAGGTTTAGCTTCATATCCATGCGAAACAAATGATTTAGCTTCAAATACTTGCGATGTATGTGATTAATATTCAACTGGATGCGAAACAAATGAGTTAGCTTCGAATCCATGCAAACCACATGATTTAGCTTCAAATCAATGCAGAATAGAAGGTTTAGCGTCAATTGCATGCGAAACACATGATATAACTTCAAATCAATGCGAAGTAGGTGGTTTAGCTTCAAATCCATAAGAAACAAATGATTGAGCAACAAATACTTGCGACATAAATGATTTATCTTCAACTGGATGCGAAAGAAGCGAGTTAGCTTCTAAACCATGCGAAACACATGATTTAACTTCTAATCAATGCGGAGTAGAAGGTTTAGCTTCAAATCCGTACGAAACAAATGATTTAGCTTCAAATACTGGCGACATAAATGATTTAGCTTCAACTGGAATCGAAACAAGCGAGTTAGTTTCTAACCCATGCGAAACACATGATATAACTTCTAATCCATGCGGAGTAGAAGGTTTAGCTTCAAAGCCATGCGAAACAAATGATTTAGCTTCAAATACTTGCGATATAAATGATTTAGCTTAAACAAGAAGCGAATCAAGCGAGTTAGCTTCTCATTCGTGCGAAACAAATGATTTAGCTTCAAATACTTGCAGTATAAACGATATAGCTTCAAATGCATTCGAAACAAACTAGTTAGATTCACATTCATGCGAAACAAATGATTTAGCTTCAAATACTTCCGATATAAACGATATATATTCAAATGCATGCGAAACAAACGAGTTAGCTTCAAATCCACGCGAAACACATGATTTATCTTCCAAGCAATGCGAAGTAGAAGGTTTAGCTTCAAATCCATGCGAAACAAATGATTTAGCTTCAAATACTAGCGATATAAATGATTTAGCTCCAACTAGAAGCGAAACATGCGAGCTAGCTTCAAATCCATGCGAAACAAATGATTTAGCTTCAAGTACTTGCGATATAAACGATATAGCTTCAAATGCTTGCGAAACAAACGAGTTAGCTTCACATTCATTCGAAACACATGATTTAGCTTCAAATCAATGCGAAGTAGAAGGTTTAGCTTCAAATCCAAGCGAAACAGATAATTTAGCTTCAAATTCTTCCGACATAAATGATTTAGCTTCAACTGTAAGCGAGACAAACGAACTAGCTTCACATTCATGCGAAACACATGATTTAGCTTCAAATACTTGCGATATAAACGATATAGATTCAAATGCATGCGAAACAAACGAGTTAGCTTCACGTTCATTCGAAGCACATGATTTAGCTTCAAATCAATGCGAAGTAACAGGTTTAGCTTCATATCCACGCGAAACAAATGATTTAGCTTCAAATACTTGCGATATAAATGATTTAGATTCAACTCCATGCGAAAATAACGGGTTAGCTTCAAATCCACGCGAAACACATGTTTTATCTTCCATGCATTGCGAAGTAGAAGGTGTAGCTTCAAATCCATGCGAAACAAATGATTTAGCTTCAAATACTTGCGATATAAATGATTTAGCTTCAACTGGAAGCGAGACAAACGAGCTAGCTTCACATTCATGCGAAACACATGATTAAGCTTCAAATCAATGCGAGGTAAAAGCTTTGGCTTCAAATCAATGCGAAACAAATGATTTAGCTTCAAATACTTGCGATATAAACGATATACAGGGTGTCCCACAATTATTTTAACAGCCGAAAATGAGGGGTAGCTGAGGTCATTTGAAGTAACTTTTTCCTTTGCGAAAATGCAATCCGCGGCTTTGTTTACGAGTTATTAACGAAAAACACTGGCCAATGAGAGGTGACAGTGCGAGAGAGAGGGTCCGCGAGAGAGTCCGCAGCACGAGGCTTTGATAGAAGGTCGGGACGGACTCGAGCCGCGTTCGAAGTATTGAACAAATCACGAAGCGAGAACTTTCCGGATTTTTTTTACTACATAACAGTGATATTTTTAAGAAAAACGCTGTTCACCTTTACTTTAGAACATCTGAAGAATATTTACTAATTTTTCGGACCCGAAATAATATGAAGTTTAACCGTGACAGCCGTTTTAATTTTCTGTTGTGCATGACACCTTATGTGTACCATATGAAATTTTTATGCAAGGTGTACAGTGAAGATTAACAAAGTTCGTAAATGATATTTTAATTTAAATAATTCCGTGTACGAACAGAATTCAACGAATAATTCGCAAAGCTGATTTAATAATAAATAATCGCGTTGAGGTACGTAAAAGATTTGTTTTTTAGAGAAATATGAAAAATATTATCGATAAGAAACTCACCCATTTAGTTGAGGATGCATTTGCTGACTCGTACGTACTGACCTCGTACAACGAACAGCTGATCCCAGGTCGATGACCGCAACATTCGAAGGATACTGTCGGTGGAACCTCTGGTATGGTTATTTGCGAAGTTCACTTACACTGCACTGTCACCAAACACTGATCAGTTATTTAATCACTGATAATCCGAATCACTTGTGGATATTTAAGAAAGATCACTGAGACTCGTTCGCGGATAATCGTTTATTCGACGCGTTCGTTCGGAAGACGACGTTTCACTGCCGAAAGATTCAGGCCTTGACTGTGGGTCCTTGTTGTTCTTCGTTCGGCCGTCCGAGGAAATGACACTCGATACCATTTTCTTCGCACGGCCATTAATTACGTTCTAAGAGCGCAGGGTGACAGCGGGTCGGACACAGTTTACGTCTCGGCATATCTTGTTTATTTCATTTGGAGGTACCCTGCGCTTCGAAGAAAATAGTATCGGGTGTTATTTCCTCGAACGGCCGAAAGACGAACGACAAGGGCCCACGGTCGAGGCCTCGATTTTTTGGCAGTGAAACGTCGACTTCCGAACGAACGCGTCGAATAAACGATTATCCGCGAACGAGTCTCAGTGATCTTTCTTAAATATCCATAAGTGATTAATTAAGTGATCAGTGTTTAGTGACAGTGCAGTGAAAGATCAGCTGTACGTTGTACAAGGACAGTGCCCTTCGACATCATGAATTTCAGCCAGCAAATGCATCCTCAACTAAATGGGTGAGTTTCTTACTGATAATATTTTTCATATCTCTCTAATAAACAAATCCATTACGTCCCTTATTTATTATTAAATCAGCTTTGCAAATCATTCGTTAATCTTCACTGTACACCTTGCATAAAAATTTCATATGGTACACACGAGGTGTCATGCACACCAGAAAATTAAAACACCTGTCACGGTTAAACTTCATATTATTTCGGGTCCGAAAAATTAGTAAATATTCTTCAGACGTTCTAAAGTAAAGGTGAACAGCGTTTTTCTTAAAAATATCACTGTTATGTAGTTAAAAAAATCCGGAAAGATCTCGCTTCGTGACTGGTTCAATACTTCGAACGCGGCTCGAGTCCATCCCGACCTTCTGTCAAAGCCTCGTGCTGCGGACTCTCTCGCGGACCCTCTCTCTCGCACCGTCACCTCTCATTGGCCAGTGTTTTTCGTTAATAACTCGTAAACAAAGCCGCGGATTGCATTTTCGCAAAGGAAAAAGTTACTTCAAATGACCTCAGCTACCCATCATTTTCGGCTGTTAAAATAATTGTGGGACACCCTGTAGATTCAAATGCATGCGAAACAAACGAGTTAGCTTCACATTCATTCGAAGCACATGATTTAGCTTTAAATCAATGCGATGTAGAAGCTTTAGCTTCAAATCCAAGCGAAACTGATAATTTAGCTTCAAATTCTTCGGATATAAATGATTTAGCTTCAACTGGAAGCGAGACAAACGAGTTAGCTTCACATTCATGCGAAACAAATGATTTAGCTTCAAATACTTGCGATATAAACGATATAGATTCAAATGCATGCGAAACAAACGAGTTAGCTTCACGTTCATTCGAAGCACATGATTTAGCTTTAAATCAATGCGAAGTAATAGGTTTAGCTTCAAATCCAAGCGAAACAAATGATTTAGCTTCAAATACTTGCGATTTAATGATTTAGCTTCAACTGGAAGCGAGACGAACGTGCTAGCTTCACATTCATGCGAAACACATGATTTAGCTTCAAATCAATACGAGGTAAAAGCTTTGGCTTCAAATCCATGCGAAACAAATGATTTAGCTTCAAATACTTGCGATATAAATGATTTAGATTCAACTGCATGCGAAACAAACAACTTAGATTCACATTCATTCGAAACACATGATTTAGCTTCAAATCAATGCGAAGAAGAAAGTTTATCTTAAAATCCATGCGAAACAAATGATTTAGCTTCAAATACTTGCGATATAAATGACTTAGCTCCAAATGGAAGCGAAACAGGCGAGTTAGCTTCAAATCCGTGCGAAACAAATAATTTAGCTTCAAATACTTGCGATATAAATGATTTAGCTTCAACTGGAAGCGAGACAAACGAGCTAGCTTCACATTCATGCGAAACACATGATTAAGCTTCAAATCAAGGCGAGGTAAAAGCTTTGGCTACAAGTCCATGCGAAACAAATGATGTCGCTTCAAATACTTGCGATATAAATGATATAGATTCAACTGCATGCGAAACAAACAACTTAGATTCACATTCATTCGAAGCACATGATTTAACTTCAAATCAATGCGAAGAAGAAGGTTTAGCTACAAATCCAAGCGAAACAAATGATTTAGCTTCAAACACTTGCGATGTAAATGATTTAGATTTAACTCCATGCGAAACAAACGAGTTAGCTTCATATCGACGCGAAACACATGATTTATCTTCCATGCATTGCGAAGTAGAAGGTTTTGCTTCAAATCCATGCGAAACACATGATTTAACTTCAAATCAATGCGAGGAAAAAGCTTTGGTTTCAAATACATGCGAAACAAATGATTTAGCTTCAAATACTTGCGATATAAATGATTTAGATTCAACTGCATGCGAAACAAACAACTTAGATTCACATTCATTCGAAACACATGATATAGCTTCAAATCGATGCGGAGTAGACGGTTTAGCTTGAAATCCATGCGAAACAAATGATTTAGGTTCAAATACATGTCATATAAATGATATAGCTTCAAATGCATGCGAAACCGTTGAGTAAGCTTCAAATACGTGCGAAACAAATGATTTGTCTTCAAAGGAATACGAAGTAGAAGGATTAGCTTCAAATCCATGCGAAACAAATGATTTAACTTCAAATACTAGCGATATAAATGATATACCTTCAATTGGAAGCGAAACAAGCGAGTTAGCTTCTAATCCATGCGAAACAAATGATTTACATTCGAATACTAGCGATATAAATGATTTAGCTTCAACTGGAAGCGAAACAAGCGAGTTAGCCTCTAATCCATGCGGAAAAAAACATTTAGCTTCAAATACTAGCGATATGAACGATATAGATTCAAATGAACGCGAAACAAACGAGTTAGCTTCAAATCCACGCGAAACACATGATTTGTCTTCAAAGGAATACGAAGTAGAAGGTTTAGCTTCAAATCGATGCGAAACAAATGATTTAGCTTCAAATCCTCGCGATATAAACGATGTAGCTTCAAAAGCATACGATACATACGAGTTAGCTTCACATTCATTCGAAACACATGACTTAGGTTCAAATCAATGCGAAGTAGACGGTTTAGCTTCCAATCGATGCGAAACAAATGATTTAGCTTCAAATACTTGCGATATAAATGATTTAGTTTTAACTGGAAGCGAAACAAGCGAGTTAGCTTCAAATACGTGCGAAACAAATGATTTGTCTTCAAAGGAATACGAAGTAGAAGGATTAGCTTCAAATCCATGCGAAACATATGATTTTGCTTCAAATACTTGCGCTATAAATGATTTAGATTCAACTGCATGCGAAACAAACAAGGTAGATTCAAATCCATGCAAAACACGAGATTTAGATTCAAATCAACGCGAAGTAGAAGGTTTAGCTTCAAATCCATGCGAAACAAATGATTTAGTTTCAAATACTAGCGATATAAATGATATAGCTTCAACTGGAAGCGAAGCAATCGAGTTAGATTCTAATCCATGCGAAACAAATGATTTAGTTTCAAATACTTGCGATATAAACGATGTAGCTTCAAAAGCATACGATACAAACGAGTTAGCTTCACATTCATTCGAAACACATGACTTAGGTTCAAATCAATGCGAAGTAGACGGTTTAGCTTCCAATCGATCCGAAACAAATGATTTAGCTTCAAATACTTGCGATATAAATGATTTAGCTTTAACTGGAAGCGAAACAAGCGAGTTAGCTTCAAATACGTGCGAAACAAATGATTTGTCTTCAAAGGAATACGAAGTAGAAGGATTAGCTTCAAATCCATGCGAAACAAATGATTTAACTTCAAATACTAGCGATATAAATGATATACCTTCAATTGGAAGCGAAACAAGCGAGTTAGCTTCTAATCCATGCGAAACAAATGATTTACATTCGAATACTAGCGATATAAATGATTTAGCTTCAACTGGAAGCGAAACAAGCGAGTTAGCCTCTAATCCATGCGGAAAAAAACATTTAGCTTCAAATACTAGCGATATGAACGATATAGATTCAAATGCACGCGAAACAAACGAGTTAGCTTCAAATCCACGCGAAACACATGATTTGTCTTCAAAGGAATACGAAGTAGAAGGTTTAGCTTCAAATAGATGCGAAACAAATGATTTAGCTTCAAATCCTCGCGATATAAACGATATAGCTTCAAATGCATGCGATACAAACGAGTTAGCTTCACATTCATTCGACACACATGACTTAGGATCAAATCAATGCGAAGTAGAAGGTTTAGCTTCAAATCCAAGAGAAACAAATGATTTTGCTTCAAATAGTTGCGCTATAAATGATTTAGATTCAACTGCATGCGAAACAAACAAGGTAGATTCAAATCCATGCAAAACACGAGATTTAGATTCAAATCAACACGAAGTAGAAGGTTTAGCTTCAAATCCATGCGAAACAAATGATTTAGTTTCAAATACTAGCGATATAAATGATATAGCTTCAACTGGAAGCGGAGCAATCGAGTTAGATTCTAATCCATGCGAAACAAATGATTTAGTTTCAAATACTTGCGATATAAACGATGTAGCTTCAAAAGCATACGATACATACGAGTTAGCTTCACATTCATTCGAAACACATGACTTAGGTTCAAATCAATGCGAAGTAGACGGTTTAGCTTCCAATCGATGCAAAACAAATGATTTAGCTTCAAATACTTGCGATATAAATGATTTAGTTTTAACTGGAAGCGAAACAAGCGAGTTAGCTTCAAATACGTGCGAAACAAATGATTTGTCTTCAAAGGAATACGAAGTAGAAGGATTAGCTTCAAATCCATGCGAAATAAATGATTTAAATTCAAATACTAGCGATATAAATGATATACCTTCAATTGGAAGCGAAACAAGCGAGTTAGCTTCTAATCCTTGCGAAACAAATGATTTACATTCGAATACTAGCGATATAAATGATTTAGCTTCAACTGGAAGCGAAACAAGCGAGTTAGCCTCTAATCCATGCAAAAAAAAACATTTAGCTTCAAATACTAGCGATCTGAACGATATAGATTCAAATGCATGCGAAACAAACGAGTTAGCTTCAAATCCACGCGAAACACATGATTTGTCTTCAAAGGAATACGAAGTAGAAGGTTTAGCTTCAAATCCATGCGAAACGAATGATTTAACTTCAAATACAAGCGATATAAATGATTTAGATTCAACTGCATGCGAAACAAACAAGTTAGATTCAAACCCATGCAAAACACAAGATTTAGATTCAAATCAATGCCGAGTAGAAGATTTAGCTTCAAATCCATGCGAAACAAATGATTTAGCTTCAAATACTTGCGATATAAACGATATAGCTTCAAATGCGTGCGATACAAACGAGTTAGCTTCACATTCATTCGAAACACATGACTTAGGATCAAATCAATGCGAAGTAGAAGGTTTAGCTTCAAATCCATGCGAAACAAATGATTTAGCTTCAAATACTAGCGATATGAATGATATAGCTTCAACTGGAAGCGAAACAAGCGAGTTAGCTTCTAATCCATACGAAACAAATGATTTAGCTTCAAATACTTGCGATATAAACGATATAGTTTCAAACACAAGCGAAACAAACGAGTTAGCTTCACAGTCATTCGAAACACATGATTTAGCTTCAAATACTTGCGATATAAATGATTTAGCTTCAACTGCATGCGAAACAAACGAGTTAGCTTCAAATTCATGCGAAACACATGATTTGTCTTCAAAGAAATGCGAAGTAGGAGGTTTAGCTTCAAATCCATGCGAAACAAATGATTTAGCTTCCAATACTTACGAAATAAATGATATAGCTTCAAATCCATGCGAAACAATTGATTTAGCTTCAAATACTTGCGATATAAACGATATTGATTCAAATGCATGCGAAACAAACGAGTTAGCTTCACAGTCATTCGAAACACATGATTTAGCTTCAAATCAATGCGACGTAGAAGGTTTAGCTTCAAATCCATGCGAAACAAATAATTTACCTTCGAATACTAGCGATATAAATAATGTAGCTTCAACTGGAAGCGAAACAAGCGAGTTAGCTTCTAATCCGTGCGAAACAAATGATTTATCTTCAAGTTTTTTCGATATAAATGATATAGCTTCAAATGCATACGAAACAAACGAGTTGGGTTCACAGACATTCGAAACACATGATTTAGCTTCAAATCAATGCGAAGTAGAAGGTTTAGCTTCAAATCCATGCGAAGCAAATGATTTAGCTTCAAATACTTGCGATATAATCGATATAGCTTCAAATGCATGCCAAACAAACGAGTTAGCTTCACATTCATTCGAAACACATGATTTAGTTTCAAATCAATGCGAAGAAGAAGGTTTAGCTTCAAATCCAAGAGAAACAAATGATTTTGCTTCAAATACTTGCGCTATAAATGATTTAGATTCAACTGCATGCGAAACAAACAAGGTAGATTCAAATCCATGCAAAACACGAGATTTAGATTCAAATCAAGGCGAAGTAGAAGGTTTAGCTTCAAATCCATGCGAAACAATTGATTTAGTTTCAAATACTAGCGATATAAATGATATAGCTTCAACTGGAAGCGAAGCAATCGAGTTAGATTCTAATCCATGCGAAACAAATGATTTAGTTTCAAATACTTGCGATATAAACGATGTAGCTTCAAAAGCATACGATACAAACGAGTTAGCTTCACATTCATTCGAAACACATGACTTAGGTTCAAATCAATGCGAAGTAGACGGTTTAGCTTCCAATCGATGCGAAACAAATGATTTAGCTTCAAATACTTGCGATATAAATGATTTAGCTTCAACTGCATGCGAAACAAACGAGTTAGCTTCAAATCCATGCGAAACACATGATTTGTCTTCAAAGAAATGCGAAGTAGAAGGTTTAGCTTCAAATCCATGCGAAACAAATGATTTAGCTTCCAATACTTACGAAATAAATGATATAGCTTCAAATCCATGCGAAGCAAATGATTTAGCTTCAAATACTTGCGATATAAACGATATTGATTCAAATGCATGTGAAACAAACAAGTTAGATTCAAATCCATGCAAAACACGAGATTTAGATTCAAATCACTGCCGAGTAGAAGTTTTAGCTTGAAATCCATGCGAAACAAATGATTTAGCTTCAAATACTTGCGATATAAACGATATTGATTCAAATGCATGCGAAACATACGAGTTGGGTTCACAGACATTCGAAACACATGATTTAGCTTCAAATCAATGCGACGTAGAAGGTTTAGCTTCAAATCCAAGAGAAACAAATGATTTTGCTTCAAATACTTGCGCTATAAATGATTTAGATTCAACTGCATGCGAAACAAACGAGTTAGCTTCAAATCCATGCGAAACACATGATTTGTCTTCAAAGCAATGCGAAGTACAAGGTTTAGCTTCAAATCCATGCGAAACAAACGAGTTAGCTTCAAATCCATACGAAACACATGATTTGTCTTCAAACCAATGCGAAGTAGAAGGATTAGCTTCAAATCCATGCGAAGCAAATGATTTAGCTTCAAATACTTGCGATATAAATGATTTAGATTCAACTGGATGCGAAAGAAGCGAGTTAGCTTCTAAACCATGCGAAACACATGATTTAACTTCTAATCAATGCGGAGTAGAAGGTTTAGCTTCAAATCCGTACGAAACAAATGATTTAGCTTCAAATACTGGCGACATAAATGATTTAGCTTCAACTGGAATCGAAACAAGCGAGTTAGTTTCTAACCCATGCGAAACACATGATATAACTTCTAATCCATGCGGAGTAGAAGGTTTAGCTTCAAAGCCATGCGAAACAAATGATTTAGCTTCAAATACTTGCGATATAAATGATTTAGCTTAAACAAGAAGCGAATCAAGCGAGTTAGCTTCTCATTCGTGCGAAACAAATGATTTAGCTTCAAATACTTGCAGTATAAACGATATAGCTTCAAATGCATTCGAAACAAACTAGTTAGATTCACATTCATGCGAAACAAATGATTTAGCTTCAAATACTTCCGATATAAACGATATATATTCAAATGCATGCGAAACAAACGAGTTAGCTTCAAATCCACGCGAAACACATGATTTATCTTCCAAGCAATGCGAAGTAGAAGGTTTAGCTTCAAATCCATGCGAAACAAATGATTTAGCTTCAAATACTAGCGATATAAATGATTTAGCTCCAACTAGAAGCGAAACATGCGAGCTAGCTTCAAATCCATGCGAAACAAATGATTTAGCTTCAAGTACTTGCGATATAAACGATATAGCTTCAAATGCTTGCGAAACAAACGAGTTAGCTTCACATTCATTCGAAACACATGATTTAGCTTCAAATCAATGCGAAGTAGAAGGTTTAGCTTCAAATCCAAGCGAAACAGATAATTTAGCTTCAAATTCTTCCGACATAAATGATTTAGCTTCAACTGTAAGCGAGACAAACGAACTAGCTTCACATTCATGCGAAACACATGATTTAGCTTCAAATACTTGCGATATAAACGATATAGATTCAAATGCATGCGAAACAAACGAGTTAGCTTCACGTTCATTCGAAGCACATGATTTAGCTTCAAATCAATCCGAAGTAACAGGTTTAGCTTCATATCCACGCGAAACAAATGATTTAGCTTCAAATACTTGCGATATAAATGATTTAGATTCAACTCCATGCGAAAATAACGGGTTAGCTTCAAATCCACGCGAAACACATGTTTTATCTTCCATGCATTGCGAAGTAGAAGGTGTAGCTTCAAATCCATGCGAAACAAATGATTTAGCTTCAAATACTTGCGATATAAATGATTTAGCTTCAACTGGAAGCGAGACAAACGAGCTAGCTTCACATTCATGCGAAACACATGATTAAGCTTCAAATCAATGCGAGGTAAAAGCTTTGGCTTCAAATCAATGCGAAACAAATGATTTAGCTTCAAATACTTGCGATATAAACGATATACAGGGTGTCCCACAATTATTTTAACAGCCGAAAATGAGGGGTAGCTGAGGTCATTTGAAGTAACTTTTTCCTTTGCGAAAATGCAATCCGCGGCTTTGTTTACGAGTTATTAACGAAAAACACTGGCCAATGAGAGGTGACAGTGCGAGAGAGAGGGTCCGCGAGAGAGTCCGCAGCACGAGGCTTTGATAGAAGGTCGGGACGGACTCGAGCCGCGTTCGAAGTATTGAACAAATCACGAAGCGAGAACTTTCCGGATTTTTTTTACTACATAACAGTGATATTTTTAAGAAAAACGCTGTTCACCTTTACTTTAGAACATCTGAAGAATATTTACTAATTTTTCGGACCCGAAATAATATGAAGTTTAACCGTGACAGCCGTTTTAATTTTCTGTTGTGCATGACACCTTATGTGTACCATATGAAATTTTTATGCAAGGTGTACAGTGAAGATTAACAAAGTTCGTAAATGATATTTTAATTTAAATAATTCCGTGTACGAACAGAATTCAACGAATAATTCGCAAAGCTGATTTAATAATAAATAATCGCGTTGAGGTACGTAAAAGATTTGTTTTTTAGAGAAATATGAAAAATATTATCGATAAGAAACTCACCCATTTAGTTGAGGATGCATTTGCTGACTCGTACGTACTGACCTCGTACAACGAACAGCTGATCCCAGGTCGATGACCGCAACATTCGAAGGATACTGTCGGTGGAACCTCTGGTATGGTTATTTGCGAAGTTCACTTACACTGCACTGTCACCAAACACTGATCAGTTATTTAATCACTGATAATCCGAATCACTTGTGGATATTTAAGAAAGATCACTGAGACTCGTTCGCGGATAATCGTTTATTCGACGCGTTCGTTCGGAAGACGACGTTTCACTGCCGAAAGATTCAGGCCTTGACTGTGGGTCCTTGTTGTTCTTCGTTCGGCCGTCCGAGGAAATGACACTCGATACCATTTTCTTCGCACGGCCATTAATTACGTTCTAAGAGCGCAGGGTGACAGCGGGTCGGACACAGTTTACGTCTCGGCATATCTTGTTTATTTCATTTGGAGGTACCCTGCGCTTCGAAGAAAATAGTATCGGGTGTTATTTCCTCGAACGGCCGAAAGACGAACGACAAGGGCCCACGGTCGAGGCCTCGATTTTTTGGCAGTGAAACGTCGACTTCCGAACGAACGCGTCGAATAAACGATTATCCGCGAACGAGTCTCAGTGATCTTTCTTAAATATCCATAAGTGATTAATTAAGTGATCAGTGTTTAGTGACAGTGCAGTGAAAGATCAGCTGTACGTTGTACAAGGACAGTGCCCTTCGACATCATGAATTTCAGCCAGCAAATGCATCCTCAACTAAATGGGTGAGTTTCTTACTGATAATATTTTTCATATCTCTCTAATAAACAAATCCATTACGTCCCTTATTTATTATTAAATCAGCTTTGCAAATCATTCGTTAATCTTCACTGTACACCTTGCATAAAAATTTCATATGGTACACACGAGGTGTCATGCACACCAGAAAATTAAAACACCTGTCACGGTTAAACTTCATATTATTTCGGGTCCGAAAAATTAGTAAATATTCTTCAGACGTTCTAAAGTAAAGGTGAACAGCGTTTTTCTTAAAAATATCACTGTTATGTAGTTAAAAAAATCCGGAAAGATCTCGCTTCGTGACTGGTTCAATACTTCGAACGCGGCTCGAGTCCATCCCGACCTTCTGTCAAAGCCTCGTGCTGCGGACTCTCTCGCGGACCCTCTCTCTCGCACCGTCACCTCTCATTGGCCAGTGTTTTTCGTTAATAACTCGTAAACAAAGCCGCGGATTGCATTTTCGCAAAGGAAAAAGTTACTTCAAATGACCTCAGCTACCCATCATTTTCGGCTGTTAAAATAATTGTGGGACACCCTGTAGATTCAAATGCATGCGAAACAAACGAGTTAGCTTCACATTCATTCGAAGCACATGATTTAGCTTTAAATCAATGCGATGTAGAAGCTTTAGCTTCAAATCCAAGCGAAACTGATAATTTAGCTTCAAATTCTTCGGATATAAATGATTTAGCTTCAACTGGAAGCGAGACAAACGAGTTAGCTTCACATTCATGCGAAACAAATGATTTAGCTTCAAATACTTGCGATATAAACGATATAGATTCAAATGCATGCGAAACAAACGAGTTAGCTTCACGTTCATTCGAAGCACATGATTTAGCTTTAAATCAATGCGAAGTAATAGGTTTAGCTTCAAATCCAAGCGAAACAAATGATTTAGCTTCAAATACTTGCGATTTAATGATTTAGCTTCAACTGGAAGCGAGACGAACGTGCTAGCTTCACATTCATGCGAAACACATGATTTAGCTTCAAATCAATACGAGGTAAAAGCTTTGGCTTCAAATCCATGCGAAACAAATGATTTAGCTTCAAATACTTGCGATATAAATGATTTAGATTCAACTGCATGCGAAACAAACAACTTAGATTCACATTCATTCGAAACACATGATTTAGCTTCAAATCAATGCGAAGAAGAAAGTTTATCTTAAAATCCATGCGAAACAAATGATTTAGCTTCAAATACTTGCGATATAAATGACTTAGCTCCAAATGGAAGCGAAACAGGCGAGTTAGCTTCAAATCCGTGCGAAACAAATAATTTAGCTTCAAATACTTGCGATATAAATGATTTAGCTTCAACTGGAAGCGAGACAAACGAGCTAGCTTCACATTCATGCGAAACACATGATTAAGCTTCAAATCAAGGCGAGGTAAAAGCTTTGGCTACAAGTCCATGCGAAACAAATGATGTCGCTTCAAATACTTGCGATATAAATGATATAGATTCAACTGCATGCGAAACAAACAACTTAGATTCACATTCATTCGAAGCACATGATTTAACTTCAAATCAATGCGAAGAAGAAGGTTTAGCTACAAATCCAAGCGAAACAAATGATTTAGCTTCAAACACTTGCGATGTAAATGATTTAGATTTAACTCCATGCGAAACAAACGAGTTAGCTTCATATCGACGCGAAACACATGATTTATCTTCCATGCATTGCGAAGTAGAAGGTTTTGCTTCAAATCCATGCGAAACACATGATTTAACTTCAAATCAATGCGAGGAAAAAGCTTTGGTTTCAAATACATGCGAAACAAATGATTTAGCTTCAAATACTTGCGATATAAATGATTTAGATTCAACTGCATGCGAAACAAACAACTTAGATTCACATTCATTCGAAACACATGATATAGCTTCAAATCAATGCGGAGTAGACGGTTTAGCTTGAAATCCATGCGAAACAAATGATTTAGGTTCAAATACATGTCATATAAATGATATAGCTTCAAATGCATGCGAAACCGTTGAGTAAGCTTCAAATACGTGCGAAACAAATGATTTGTCTTCAAAGGAATACGAAGTAGAAGGATTAGCTTCAAATCCATGCGAAACAAATGATTTAACTTCAAATACTAGCGATATAAATGATATACCTTCAATTGGAAGCGAAACAAGCGAGTTAGCTTCTAATCCATGCGAAACAAATGATTTACATTCGAATACTAGCGATATAAATGATTTAGCTTCAACTGGAAGCGAAACAAGCGAGTTAGCCTCTAATCCATGCGGAAAAAAACATTTAGCTTCAAATACTAGCGATATGAACGATATAGATTCAAATGAACGCGAAACAAACGAGTTAGCTTCAAATCCACGCGAAACACATGATTTGTCTTCAAAGGAATACGAAGTAGAAGGTTTAGCTTCAAATCGATGCGAAACAAATGATTTAGCTTCAAATCCTCGCGATATAAACGATGTAGCTTCAAAAGCATACGATACATACGAGTTAGCTTCACATTCATTCGAAACACATGACTTAGGTTCAAATCAATGCGAAGTAGACGGTTTAGCTTCCAATCGATCCGAAACAAATGATTTAGCTTCAAATACTTGCGATATAAATGATTTAGCTTTAACTGGAAGCGAAACAAGCGAGTTAGCTTCAAATACGTGCGAAACAAATGATTTGTCTTCAAAGGAATACGAAGTAGAAGGATTAGCTTCAAATCCATGCGAAACAAATGATTTAACTTCAAATACTAGCGATATAAATGATATACCTTCAATTGGAAGCGAAACAAGCGAGTTAGCTTCTAATCCATGCGAAACAAATGATTTACATTCGAATACTAGCGATATAAATGATTTAGCTTCAACTGGAAGCGAAACAAGCGAGTTAGCCTCTAATCCATGCGGAAAAAAACATTTAGCTTCAAATACTAGCGATATGAACGATATAGATTCAAATGCACGCGAAACAAACGAGTTAGCTTCAAATCCACGCGAAACACATGATTTGTCTTCAAAGGAATACGAAGTAGAAGGTTTAGCTTCAAATAGATGCGAAACAAATGATTTAGCTTCAAATCCTCGCGATATAAACGATATAGCTTCAAATGCATGCGATACAAACGAGTTAGCTTCACATTCATTCGACACACATGACTTAGGATCAAATCAATGCGAAGTAGAAGGTTTAGCTTCAAATCCAAGAGAAACAAATGATTTTGCTTCAAATAGTTGCGCTATAAATGATTTAGATTCAACTGCATGCGAAACAAACAAGGTAGATTCAAATCCATGCAAAACACGAGATTTAGATTCAAATCAACACGAAGTAGAAGGTTTAGCTTCAAATCCATGCGAAACAAATGATTTAGTTTCAAATACTAGCGATATAAATGATATAGCTTCAACTGGAAGCGGAGCAATCGAGTTAGATTCTAATCCATGCGAAACAAATGATTTAGTTTCAAATACTTGCGATATAAACGATGTAGCTTCAAAAGCATACGATACATACGAGTTAGCTTCACATTCATTCGAAACACATGACTTAGGTTCAAATCAATGCGAAGTAGACGGTTTAGCTTCCAATCGATGCAAAACAAATGATTTAGCTTCAAATACTTGCGATATAAATGATTTAGTTTTAACTGGAAGCGAAACAAGCGAGTTAGCTTCAAATACGTGCGAAACAAATGATTTGTCTTCAAAGGAATACGAAGTAGAAGGATTAGCTTCAAATCCATGCGAAATAAATGATTTAAATTCAAATACTAGCGATATAAATGATATACCTTCAATTGGAAGCGAAACAAGCGAGTTAGCTTCTAATCCTTGCGAAACAAATGATTTACATTCGAATACTAGCGATATAAATGATTTAGCTTCAACTGGAAGCGAAACAAGCGAGTTAGCCTCTAATCCATGCAAAAAAAAACATTTAGCTTCAAATACTAGCGATCTGAACGATATAGATTCAAATGCATGCGAAACAAACGAGTTAGCTTCAAATCCACGCGAAACACATGATTTGTCTTCAAAGGAATACGAAGTAGAAGGTTTAGCTTCAAATCCATGCGAAACGAATGATTTAACTTCAAATACAAGCGATATAAATGATTTAGATTCAACTGCATGCGAAACAAACAAGTTAGATTCAAACCCATGCAAAACACAAGATTTAGATTCAAATCAATGCCGAGTAGAAGATTTAGCTTCAAATCCATGCGAAACAAATGATTTAGCTTCAAATACTTGCGATATAAACGATATAGCTTCAAATGCGTGCGATACAAACGAGTTAGCTTCACATTCATTCGAAACACATGACTTAGGATCAAATCAATGCGAAGTAGAAGGTTTAGCTTCAAATCCATGCGAAACAAATGATTTAGCTTCAAATACTAGCGATATGAATGATATAGCTTCAACTGGAAGCGAAACAAGCGAGTTAGCTTCTAATCCATACGAAACAAATGATTTAGCTTCAAATACTTGCGATATAAACGATATAGTTTCAAACACAAGCGAAACAAACGAGTTAGCTTCACAGTCATTCGAAACACATGATTTAGCTTCAAATACTTGCGATATAAATGATTTAGCTTCAACTGCATGCGAAACAAACGAGTTAGCTTCAAATTCATGCGAAACACATGATTTGTCTTCAAAGAAATGCGAAGTAGGAGGTTTAGCTTCAAATCCATGCGAAACAAATGATTTAGCTTCCAATACTTACGAAATAAATGATATAGCTTCAAATCCATGCGAAACAATTGATTTAGCTTCAAATACTTGCGATATAAACGATATTGATTCAAATGCATGCGAAACAAACGAGTTAGCTTCACAGTCATTCGAAACACATGATTTAGCTTCAAATCAATGCGACGTAGAAGGTTTAGCTTCAAATCCATGCGAAACAAATAATTTACCTTCGAATACTAGCGATATAAATAATGTAGCTTCAACTGGAAGCGAAACAAGCGAGTTAGCTTCTAATCCGTGCGAAACAAATGATTTATCTTCAAGTTTTTTCGATATAAATGATATAGCTTCAAATGCATACGAAACAAACGAGTTGGGTTCACAGACATTCGAAACACATGATTTAGCTTCAAATCAATGCGAAGTAGAAGGTTTAGCTTCAAATCCATGCGAAGCAAATGATTTAGCTTCAAATACTTGCGATATAATCGATATAGCTTCAAATGCATGCCAAACAAACGAGTTAGCTTCACATTCATTCGAAACACATGATTTAGTTTCAAATCAATGCGAAGAAGAAGGTTTAGCTTCAAATCCAAGAGAAACAAATGATTTTGCTTCAAATACTTGCGCTATAAATGATTTAGATTCAACTGCATGCGAAACAAACAAGGTAGATTCAAATCCATGCAAAACACGAGATTTAGATTCAAATCAAGGCGAAGTAGAAGGTTTAGCTTCAAATCCATGCGAAACAATTGATTTAGTTTCAAATACTAGCGATATAAATGATATAGCTTCAACTGGAAGCGAAGCAATCGAGTTAGATTCTAATCCATGCGAAACAAATGATTTAGTTTCAAATACTTGCGATATAAACGATGTAGCTTCAAAAGCATACGATACAAACGAGTTAGCTTCACATTCATTCGAAACACATGACTTAGGTTCAAATCAATGCGAAGTAGACGGTTTAGCTTCCAATCGATGCGAAACAAATGATTTAGCTTCAAATACTTGCGATATAAATGATTTAGCTTCAACTGCATGCGAAACAAACGAGTTAGCTTCAAATCCATGCGAAACACATGATTTGTCTTCAAAGAAATGCGAAGTAGAAGGTTTAGCTTCAAATCCATGCGAAACAAATGATTTAGCTTCCAATACTTACGAAATAAATGATATAGCTTCAAATCCATGCGAAGCAAATGATTTAGCTTCAAATACTTGCGATATAAACGATATTGATTCAAATGCATGTGAAACAAACAAGTTAGATTCAAATCCATGCAAAACACGAGATTTAGATTCAAATCACTGCCGAGTAGAAGTTTTAGCTTGAAATCCATGCGAAACAAATGATTTAGCTTCAAATACTTGCGATATAAACGATATTGATTCAAATGCATGCGAAACATACGAGTTGGGTTCACAGACATTCGAAACACATGATTTTGCTTCAAATCAATGCGACGTAGAAGGTTTAGCTTCAAATCCAAGAGAAACAAATGATTTTGCTTCAAATACTTGCGCTATAAATGATTTAGATTCAACTGCATGCGAAACAAACGAGTTAGCTTCAAATCCATGCGAAACACATGATTTGTCTTCAAAGCAATGCGAAGTACAAGGTTTAGCTTCAAATCCATGCGAAACAAACGAGTTAGCTTCAAATCCATACGAAACACATGATTTGTCTTCAAACCAATGCGAAGTAGAAGGATTAGCTTCAAATCCATGCGAAGCAAATGATTTAGCTTCAAATACTTGCGATATAAATGATTTAGATTCAACTGCATGTGAAACAAACAAGTTAGATTCAAATCCATGCAAAACACGAGATTTAGATTCAAATCACTGCCGAGTAGAAGTTTTAGCTTGAAATCCATGCGAAACAAATGATTTAGCTTCAAATACTTGCGATATAAACGATATTGATTCAAATGCATGCGAAACAAACGAGTTGGGTTCACAGACATTCGAAACACATGATTTAGCTTCAAATACTTGCGATATAAATGATTTAGATTCAACTGCATGCGAAACAAACGAGTTAGCTTCAAATCCACGCGAAACACATGATTTGTCTTCAAAGGAATACGAAGTAGAAGGTTTAGCTTCAAATCCATGCGAAACAAATGATTTAACTTCAAATACTAGCGATATAAATGATATAGCTTCAATTGGAAGCGAAACAAGCTAGTTAGCTTCTAATCCATGCGAAACAAATGATTTACATTCGAATACTAGCGATATAAATGATTTAGCTTCAAATGGAAGCGTAACAAGCGAGTTAGCCACTAATCCATGCGAAAAAAAACATTTAGCTTCAAATACTTGCGATATGAACGATCTAGATTCAAATGCATGCGAAACAAACGTGTTAGCTTCAAATCCACGCGAAACACATGATTTGTCTTCAAAGGAATACGAAGTAGAAGGTTTAGCTTCAAATCCATGCGAAACGAATGATTTAAATTCAAATACTAGCGATATAAATGATTTAGATTCAACTGCATGCGAAACAAACAAGTTAGATTCAAATCCATGCAAAACACGAGATTGAGATTCAAATCAATGCCGAGTAGAAGATTTAGCTTCAAATCCATGCGAAACAAATGATGTTGCTTCAAATACTTGCGATATAAATGATTTAGATTCAACTGCATGCGAAACAAACAAGTTAGATTCAAATCCATTCGAAAAACGAGATTTTGATTTAAATCAATGCGGAGTAGAATTTTTAGCTACCAATCCATGCGAAACAAATGATTTAGCTTCAAATACTTGCGATATAAACGATATAACTTCAAATGCGTGCGAAACAAACAAGTTAGATTCAAATCCATGCAAAACACGAGATTTATATTCAAATCAATGCCGAGTAGAAGTTTTAGCTTCAAATCCATGCGAAACAAAAGATTTAGCTTCAAATACTAGCGATATGAATGATATAGCTTCAACTGGACGCGAAACAAGCGAGTTAGCTTCTAATCCATGCGAAACAAATGATTTAGCTTCAAATACTTGCGATATAATTGATATTGATTAAAATGCAAGCGAAACAAACGAGTTAGCTTCACAGTCATTCGAAACACATGATTTAGCTTCAAATCAATGCGACGTAGAAGGTTTAGCTTCAAATCCATGCAAAACAAATAATTTACCTTCGAATACTAGCGATATAAATAATGTAGCTTCAACTGGAAGCGAAACAAGCGAGTTAGCTTCTAATCCATGCGAAACAAATGATTTATCTTCAAGTTTTTTCGATATAAATGATATAGCTTCAAATGCATGCGAAACAAACGAGATGGGTTCACAGACATTCGAAACACATGATTTAGCTTCAAATTAATGCGAAGTAGAAGGTTTAGCTTCAAATCCATGCGAAGCAAATGATTTAGCTTCAAATACTTGCGATATAAATGATTTAGATTCAACTGCATGTGAAACAAACAAGTTAGATTCAAATCCATGCGAAACACATGATTTGTCTTCAAAGCAATGCGAAGTAGAAGGTTTAGCTTCAAATCCATGCGAAACAAACGAGTTAGCTTCAAATCCATACGAAACACATGATTTGTCTTCAAACCAATGCGAAGTAGAAGGTTTAGCTTCAAATCCATGCGAAACAAATGATTTAGCTTCCAATACTTACGAAATAAATGATATAGCTTCAAATCCATGCGAAACAAATGATTTAGCTTCAAATACTTGCGATATAAACGATATTGATTCAAATGCATGCGAAACAAACGAGTTAGCTTCACAGTCATTCGAAACACATGATTTAGCTTCAAATCAATGCGACGTAGAAGGTTTAGCTTCAAATCCAAGAGAAACAAATGATTTTGCTTCAAATACTTGCGCTATAAATGATTTAGATTCAACTGCATGCGAAACAAACGAGTTAGCTTCAAATCCATGCGAAACACATGATTTGTCTTCAAAGCAATGCGAAGTAGAAGGTTTAGCTTCAAATCCATGCGAAACAAACGAGTTAGCTTCAAATCCATACGAAACACATGATTTGTCTTCAAACCAATGCGAAGTAGAAGGTTTAGCTTCAAATCCATGCGAAACAAATGATTTAGCTTCCAATACTTACGAAATAAATGATATAGCTTCAAATCCATGCGAAACAAATGATTTAGCTTCAAATACTTGCGATATAAACGATATTGATTCAAATGCATGCGAAACAAACGAGTTAGCTCCACAGTCATTCGAAACACATGATTTAGCTTCAAATCAATGCGACGTAGAAGGTTTAGCTTCAAATCCATGCAAAACAAATAATTTACCTTCGAATACTAGCGATATAAATAATGTAGCTTCAACTAGAAGCGAAACAAGCGAGTTAGCTTCTAATCCATGCGAAACAAATGATTTATCTTCAAGTTTTTTCGATATAAATGATATAGCTTCAAATGCATGCGAAACAAACGAGATGGGTTCACAGACATTCGAAACACATGATTTAGCTTCAAATTAATGCGAAGTAGAATGTTTAGCTTCAAATCCATGCGAAGCAAATGATTTAGCTTCAAATACTTGCGATATAAATGATTTAGATTCAACTGCATGTGAAACAAACAAGTTAGATTCAAATCCATGCAAAACACGAGATTTAGATTCAAATCACTGCCGAGTAGAAGTTTTAGCTTGAAATCCATGCGAAACAAATGATTCAGCTTCAAATAATTGCGATATAAACGATATTGATTGAAATGCATGCGAAACAAATGATTTAGTTTCAAATACTTGCGATATAAACGATATAGATTCAAATGCATGCGAAACAAACGAGATAGCTACACATTCATTCGAAAGACATGATTTAGCATCAAATCAATGCGAAGAAGAGGGTTTTTGCATCAAATCCAAGCGAAACACATGATTTGTCTTCAAAGGAATACGAAGTAGAAGGTTTAGCTTCAAATCCATGCGAAACAAATGATTTAGCTTCAAATACTTGCGATATAAACGGAATAGATTCAAATGCATGCGAAACAAAGAAGTTAGCTTCACGTTCATTCGAAGCACATGATTTAGCTTCAAATCAATGCGAAGTAAAAGGTTTAGCTTTAAATCCAAGCGAAACAAATGATTTAGCTTCAAATACTTGCGATATAAATGATTTAGATTCTACTCCACGCGAAACAAACGAGTTAGCTTCAAATCCACGCGAAACACATGATTTATCTTCCATGCAATGCGAAGTAGAAGGTTTAGCTTCAAATCCAAGCGAAACAAGTGATTTTGCTTCAAATACTTGCGATATAAATGATTTAGATTCAACTCCATGCGAAAGAAACGAGTTAGCTTCAAATTCACGCGAAACACATGATTTATCTTCCATGCATTGCGAAGTAGAAGGTTTAGCTTCAAATCCATGCGAAACAAATGATTTAGCTTCAAATACTTCCGATATAAATGATTTAGCTTCAACTGGAAGCGAGACAAACGAGTTAGCTTCACATTCATGCGAAACAAATGCTTTAGCTTCAAATACTTGCGATATAAACGATATAGATTCAAATGCATGCGAAACAAACGAGTTAGCTTCACGTTCATTCGAAGCACATGATTTAGCTTCAAATCAATGCGTAGTAAAAGGTTTAGCTTCATATCCATGCGAAACAAACGAGTTAGCTTCAAATCCACGCGAAACAAATGATAAATCTTCAAGTTTTTTCGATATAAACGATATAGCTTCAAATGCATGCGAAACAAACGAGTTGGGTTCACAGACATTCGAAACACATGATTTAGTTGCAAATCAATGCGAAGTAGAAGGTTTAGCTTCAAATCCATGCGAAACAAATGATTTATCTTCAAAGACTATCGATATAAATGATATAGCTTCAAATGCATGCGAAACAAGCGAGTTAGCTTCACATTCATTCTAAACACATGATTTAGCTTCAAATCAATGCGATGAAGAAGGTTTAGCTTCAAATCCAAGAGTAACAAATGATTTTGCTTCAAATACTTGCGATATAAATGATTTAGATTCAACTGCATGTGAAATAAACAAGTTAGATTCAAATCCATGCAAAAGACGAGATTTAGATTCAAATCAATGCCGAGTAGAAGTTTCAGCTTCAAATCCATGCGAAACATATGATTTAGCTTCAAATACTCGCGATATAAACGATATAGCTTCAAATGCATGCGAAACACACGAGTTAGCTTCACAGTCATTCGAAACACATGATTTATCTTCAAATCAATGCGAAGTAGAAGGTTTAGCTTCAAATCCATGCGAAACAAATGATTTAGCTTCAAATACTAGCGATATAAATGATTAAGCTTCAACTGGAAGCGAAACATACGAGTTAGCATCTAATCAATGCGAAAAAAAAGATTTAGATCAAATACTTGCGATATAAATGATTTAGCTTCAACTGGAAGTGAAACAAGCGAGTTAGCTTCAAATCCATGCGAAACACATGATTTATCTTCAAAGCAACGCGAAACAGAAGGATTAGCTTCAAATCCATGCGAAACAAATGATTTAGCTTCAAATACTTGCGATATAAATGATTTAGCTTCAACTGGAAACGATACAAACGAGCTAGCTTCACATTCATGCGAAACACATGATTTAGCTTCAAATACTTGCGATATAAACGATATAGATTCAAATGCATGCGAAACAAACGAGTTAGCTTCACGTTCATTCGAAGCACATGATTTAGCTTCAAATCAATGCGAAGTAAAAGGTTTAGCTTCAAATCCAAGCGAAACAAATGATTTAGCTTCAAATACTTGCGATATAAATGATTTAGATTCAACTCCATGCGAAACAAACAAGTTAGCTTCAAATCCACGCGAAACACATGATTTATATTCCATGCATTGCGAAGTAGAAGGTTTAGCTTCAAATCCATGCGAAACAAATGATTTAGCTTCAAATACTTGCGATATAAATGATTTAGCTTCAACTGGAAGCGAGACAAACGAGCTAGCTTCACAATCATACGAAACACATGATTTAGCTTCAAATCAATGCGAGGTAAAAGCTGTGGCTTCAAACCCATGCGAAACAAATGATTTAGCTGCAAATACTTGCGATATAAATGATTTAGATTCAACTCCATGCGAAACAAACGTCTTAGCTTCAAATGCACGCGAAACACATGATTTATCTTCCATGCATTGCGAAGTAGAAGGTTTAGCTTCAAATCCATGCGAAACAAATGATTTAGCTTCAAATACTTGCGATATAAATGGTTTAGCTTTAACTGGAAGCGAAACAAGCGAGTTGGCTTCATATCCATCCGAAACACGTGATTGTCTCCAAAGGAATACGAAGTAGAAGGTTCAGCTTCAAATGCATGCGAAACACATGAATTAGCTTCAAAACAATGCGGAATAGAAGGTTTAGCTTCAAATGCATGCGAAACAAATAAATTTACCTTCAAATACAAGCGATATAAATGATTTAGCTTAAACTGAAAGCGAAACAAGCGAATTAGATTCTAATCCATGCGAAAGAAAGATTTAGCTTCAAATACTTGCGACATAATCGATATAGATTAAAACGCATGCGAAACAAACGAGTTAGCTTCAAATCCACGCGAAACTCATGATTTATCTTCCAAGCAATGCGAAGTAGAAGGTTTAGCTTCAAGTCCATGGGAAACACATGATTTAGCTTCAATTCAATGCGGAATAGAAGGTTTAGCTTCAAATGCATGCGAAACAAATGATTTAACTTCAAATACTAGCGATATAAATGATTTAGCTTCAACTGAAAGCGAAACAAGCGAATTAGATTCCAATTCATGCGAAAAAAAGATTTTGCTTCAAATACTTGCGATATAAATGATTTAGCTTCAACTGGAAGTGAAACAAGCGAGTTAGCTTCAAATCCATGCGAAACACATGATTCAGCTTCAAATCAATGAGAAGTAGAAGGTTTAGCTTCAAATCCATGCGAAACAAATGATTTAGCTTCAAATACCAGTGATATAAACGATTTAGCTTCAACTGGAAGCGAAACAAGCGAGTTAGCTTCAAATCCATGCGAAAGAAATGATTTAGCTTCAAGTACTTGCGATATAAACGATATAGCTTCAAATGCATGCGAGACAAACGAGTTAGCTTCACATTCATTCTAAACACATGATTTAGCTTCAAATCAATGCGATGAAGAAGGTTTAGCTTCAAATCCAAGAGTAACAAATGATTTTGCTTCAAATACTTGCGATATAAATGATTAAGCTTCAACTGGAAGCGAAACATACGAGTTAGCATCTAATCAATGCGAAAAATAGATTTAGATCAAATACTTGCGATATAAATGATTTAGCTTCAACTGGAAGTGAAACAAGCGAGTTAGCTTCAAATCCATGCGAAACACATGATTTATCTTCAAAGCAACGCGAAGCAGAAGGATTAGCTTCAAATCCATGCGAAACAAATGATTTAGCTTCAAATACTTGCGATATAAATGATTTAGCTTCAACTGGAAACGATACAAACGAGCTAGCTTCACATTCATGCGAAACACATGATTTAGCTTCAAATACTTGCGATATAAACGATATAGATTCAAATGCATGCGAAACAAACGAGTTAGCTTCACGTTCATTCGAAGCACATGATTTAGCTTCAAATCAATGCGAAGTAAAAGGTTTAGCTTCAAATCCAAGCGAAACAAATGATTTAGCTTCAAATACTTGCGATATAAATGATTTAGATTCAACTCCATGCGAAACAAACAAGTTAGCTTCAAATCCACGCGAAACACATGATTTATATTCCATGCATTGCGAAGTAGAAGGTTTAGCTTCAAATCCATGCGAAACAAATGATTTAGCTTCAAATACTTGCGATATAAATGATTTAGCATCAACTGGAAGCGAGACAAACGAGCTAGCTTCACATTCATACGAAACACATGATTTAGCTTCAAATCAATGCGAGGTAAAAGCTTTGGCTTCAAATCCATGCGAAACAAATGATTTAGCTGCAAATACTTGCGATATAAATGATTTAGATTCAACTCCATGCGAAACAAACGTCTTAGCTTCAAATGCACGCGAAACACATGATTTATCTTCCATGCATTGCGAAGTAGAAGGTTTAGCTTCAAATCCATGCGAAACAAATGATTTAGCTTCAAATACTTGCGATATAAATGGTTTAGCTTTAACTGGAAGCGAAACAAGCGAGTTAGCTTCATATCCATCCGAAACACATGATTGTCTCCAAAGGAATACGAAGTAGAAGGTTCAGCTTCAAATGCATGCGAAACACATGAATTAGCTTCAAAACAATGCGGAATAGAAGGTTTAGCTTCAAATCCATGCGAAACAAATGATTTAGTTTCAAATACTAGCGATATAAATGATATAGCTTCAACTGGAAGCGGAGCAATCGAGTTAGATTCTAATCCATGCGAAACAAATGATTTAGTTTCAAATACTTGCGATATAAACGATGTAGCTTCAAAAGCATACGATACATACGAGTTAGCTTCACATTCATTCGAAACACATGACTTAGGTTCAAATCAATGCGAAGTAGACGGTTTAGCTTCCAATCGATGCAAAACAAATGATTTAGCTTCAAATACTTGCGATATAAATGATTTAGTTTTAACTGGAAGCGAAACAAGCGAGTTAGCTTCAAATACGTGCGAAACAAATGATTTGTCTTCAAAGGAATACGAAGTAGAAGGATTAGCTTCAAATCCATGCGAAATAAATGATTTAAATTCAAATACTAGCGATATAAATGATATACCTTCAATTGGAAGCGAAACAAGCGAGTTAGCTTCTAATCCTTGCGAAACAAATGATTTACATTCGAATACTAGCGATATAAATGATTTAGCTTCAACTGGAAGCGAAACAAGCGAGTTAGCCTCTAATCCATGCAAAAAAAAACATTTAGCTTCAAATACTAGCGATATGAACGATATAGATTCAAATGCATGCGAAACAAACGAGTTAGCTTCAAATCCACGCGAAACACATGATTTGTCTTCAAAGGAATACGAAGTAGAAGGTTTAGCTTCAAATCCATGCGAAACGAATGATTTAACTTCAAATACAAGCGATATAAATGATTTAGATTCAACTGCATGCGAAACAAACAAGTTAGATTCAAACCCATGCAAAACACAAGATTTAGATTCAAATCAATGCCGAGTAGAAGATTTAGCTTCAAATCCATGCGAAACAAATGATTTAGCTTCAAATACTTGCGATATAAACGATATAGCTTCAAATGCGTGCGATACAAACGAGTTAGCTTCACATTCATTCGAAACACATGACTTAGGATCAAATCAATGCGAAGTAGAAGGTTTAGCTTCAAATCCATGCGAAACAAATGATTTAGCTTCAAATACTAGCGATATGAATGATATAGCTTCAACTGGAAGCGAAACAAGCGAGTTAGCTTCTAATCCATACGAAACAAATGATTTAGCTTCAAATACTTGCGATATAAACGATATAGTTTCAAACACAAGCGAAACAAACGAGTTAGCTTCACAGTCATTCGAAACACATGATTTAGCTTCAAATACTTGCGATATAAATGATTTAGCTTCAACTGCATGCGAAACAAACGAGTTAGCTTCAAATTCATGCGAAACACATGATTTGTCTTCAAAGAAATGCGAAGTAGGAGGTTTAGCTTCAAATCCATGCGAAACAAATGATTTAGCTTCCAATACTTACGAAATAAATGATATAGCTTCAAATCCATGCGAAACAATTGATTTAGCTTCAAATACTTGCGATATAAACGATATTGATTCAAATGCATGCGAAACAAACGAGTTAGCTTCACAGTCATTCGAAACACATGATTTAGCTTCAAATCAATGCGACGTAGAAGGTTTAGCTTCAAATCCATGCGAAACAAATAATTTACCTTCGAATACTAGCGATATAAATAATGTAGCTTCAACTGGAAGCGAAACAAGCGAGTTAGCTTCTAATCCGTGCGAAACAAATGATTTATCTTCAAGTTTTTTCGATATAAATGATATAGCTTCAAATGCATACGAAACAAACGAGTTGGGTTCACAGACATTCGAAACACATGATTTAGCTTCAAATCAATGCGAAGTAGAAGGTTTAGCTTCAAATCCATGCGAAGCAAATGATTTAGCTTCAAATACTTGCGATATAATCGATATAGCTTCAAATGCATGCCAAACAAACGAGTTAGCTTCACATTCATTCGAAACACATGATTTAGTTTCAAATCAATGCGAAGAAGAAGGTTTAGCTTCAAATCCAAGAGAAACAAATGATTTTGCTTCAAATACTTGCGCTATAAATGATTTAGATTCAACTGCATGCGAAACAAACAAGGTAGATTCAAATCCATGCAAAACACGAGATTTAGATTCAAATCAAGGCGAAGTAGAAGGTTTAGCTTCAAATCCATGCGAAACAATTGATTTAGTTTCAAATACTAGCGATATAAATGATATAGCTTCAACTGGAAGCGAAGCAATCGAGTTAGATTCTAATCCATGCGAAACAAATGATTTAGTTTCAAATACTTGCGATATAAACGATGTAGCTTCAAAAGCATACGATACAAACGAGTTAGCTTCACATTCATTCGAAACACATGACTTAGGTTCAAATCAATGCGAAGTAGACGGTTTAGCTTCCAATCGATGCGAAACAAATGATTTAGCTTCAAAATACTTGCGATATAAATGATTTAGCTTCAACTGCATGCGAAACAAACGAGTTAGCTTCAAATCCATGCGAAACACATGATTTGTCTTCAAAGAAATGCGAAGTAGAAGGTTTAGCTTCAAATCCATGCGAAACAAATGATTTAGCTTCCAATACTTACGAAATAAATGATATAGCTTCAAATCCATGCGAAGCAAATGATTTAGCTTCAAATACTTGCGATATAAACGATATTGATTCAAATGCATGTGAAACAAACAAGTTAGATTCAAATCCATGCAAAACACGAGATTTAGATTCAAATCACTGCCGAGTAGAAGTTTTAGCTTGAAATCCATGCGAAACAAATGATTTAGCTTCAAATACTTGCGATATAAACGATATTGATTCAAATGCATGCGAAACATACGAGTTGGGTACACAGACATTCGAAACACATGATTTAGCTTCAAATCAATGCGACGTAGAAGGTTTAGCTTCAAATCCAAGAGAAACAAATGATTTTGCTTCAAATACTTGCGCTATAAATGATTTAGATTCAACTGCATGCGAAACAAACGAGTTAGCTTCAAATCCATGCGAAACACATGATTTGTCTTCAAAGCAATGCGAAGTACAAGGTTTAGCTTCAAATCCATGCGAAACAAACGAGTTAGCTTCAAATCCATACGAAACACATGATTTGTCTTCAAACCAATGCGAAGTAGAAGGATTAGCTTCAAATCCATGCGAAGCAAATGATTTAGCTTCAAATACTTGCGATATAAATGATTTAGATTCAACTGCATGTGAAACAAACAAGTTAGATTCAAATCCATGCAAAACACGAGATTTAGATTCAAATCACTGCCGAGTAGAAGTTTTAGCTTGAAATCCATGCGAAACAAATGATTTAGCTTCAAATACTTGCGATATAAACGATATTGATTCAAATGCATGCGAAACAAACGAGTTGGGTTCACAGACATTCGAAACACATGATTTAGCTTCAAATACTTGCGATATAAATGATTTAGATTCAACTGCATGCGAAACAAACGAGTTAGCTTCAAATCCACGCGAAACACATGATTTGTCTTCAAAGGAATACGAAGTAGAAGGTTTAGCTTCAAATCCATGCGAAACAAATGATTTAACTTCAAATACTAGCGATATAAATGATATAGCTTCAATTGGAAGCGAAACAAGCTAGTTAGCTTCTAATCCATGCGAAACAAATGATTTAGCTTCAAATACCAGTGATATAAACGATTTAGCTTCAACTGGAAGCGAAACAAGCGAGTTAGCTTCACAGTCATTCGAAACACATGATTTAGCTTCAAATCAATGCGACGTAGAAGGTTTAGCTTCAAATCCAAGAGAAACAAATGATTTTGCTTCAAATACTTGCGCTATAAATGATTTAGATTCAACTGCATGCGAAACAAACGAGTTAGCTTCAAATCCATGCGAAACACATGATTTGTCTTCAAAGCAATGCGAAGTAGAAGGTTTAGCTTCAAATCCATGCGAAACAAACGAGTTAGCTTCAAATCCATACGAAACACATGATTTGTCTTCAAACCAATGCGAAGTAGAAGGTTTAGCTTCAAATCCATGCGAAACAAATGATTTAGCTTCCAATACTTACGAAATAAATGATATAGCTTCAAATCCATGCGAAACAAATGATTTAGCTTCAAATACTTGCGATATAAACGATATTGATTCAAATGCATGCGAAACAAACGAGTTAGCTCCACAGTCATTCGAAACACATGATTTAGCTTCAAATCAATGCGACGTAGAAGGTTTAGCTTCAAATCCATGCAAAACAAATAATTTACCTTCGAATACTAGCGATATAAATAATGTAGCTTCAACTAGAAGCGAAACAAGCGAGTTAGCTTCTAATCCATGCGAAACAAATGATTTATCTTCAAGTTTTTTCGATATAAATGATATAGCTTCAAATGCATGCGAAACAAACGAGATGGGTTCACAGACATTCGAAACACATGATTTAGCTTCAAATTAATGCGAAGTAGAATGTTTAGCTTCAAATCCATGCGAAGCAAATGATTTAGCTTCAAATACTTGCGATATAAATGATTTAGATTCAACTGCATGTGAAACAAACAAGTTAGATTCAAATCCATGCAAAACACGAGATTTAGATTCAAATCACTGCCGAGTAGAAGTTTTAGCTTGAAATCCATGCGAAACAAATGATTCAGCTTCAAATAATTGCGATATAAACGATATTGATTGAAATGCATGCGAAACAAATGATTTAGTTTCAAATACTTGCGATATAAACGATATAGATTCAAATGCATGCGAAACAAACGAGATAGCTACACATTCATTCGAAAGACATGATTTAGCATCAAATCAATGCGAAGAAGAGGGTTTTTGCATCAAATCCAAGCGAAACACATGATTTGTCTTCAAAGGAATACGAAGTAGAAGGTTTAGCTTCAAATCCATGCGAAACAAATGATTTAGCTTCAAATACTTGCGATATAAACGGAATAGATTCAAATGCATGCGAAACAAAGAAGTTAGCTTCACGTTCATTCGAAGCACATGATTTAGCTTCAAATCAATGCGAAGTAAAAGGTTTAGCTTTAAATCCAAGCGAAACAAATGATTTAGCTTCAAATACTTGCGATATAAATGATTTAGATTCTACTCCACGCGAAACAAACGAGTTAGCTTCAAATCCACGCGAAACACATGATTTATCTTCCATGCAATGCGAAGTAGAAGGTTTAGCTTCAAATCCAAGCGAAACAAGTGATTTTGCTTCAAATACTTGCGATATAAATGATTTAGATTCAACTCCATGCGAAAGAAACGAGTTAGCTTCAAATCCACGCGAAACACATGATTTATCTTCCATGCATTGCGAAGTAGAAGGTTTAGCTTCAAATCCATGCGAAACAAATGATTTAGCTTCAAATACTTCCGATATAAATGATTTAGCTTCAACTGGAAGCGAGACAAACGAGTTAGCTTCACATTCATGCGAAACAAATGCTTTAGCTTCAAATACTTGCGATATAAACGATATAGATTCAAATGCATGCGAAACAAACGAGTTAGCTTCACGTTCATTCGAAGCACATGATTTAGCTTCAAATCAATGCGTAGTAAAAGGTTTAGCTTCATATCCATGCGAAACAAACGAGTTAGCTTCAAATCCACGCGAAACAAATGATAAATCTTCAAGTTTTTTCGATATAAACGATATAGCTTCAAATGCATGCGAAACAAACGAGTTGGGTTCACAGACATTCGAAACACATGATTTAGTTGCAAATCAATGCGAAGTAGAAGGTTTAGCTTCAAATCCATGCGAAACAAATGATTTATCTTCAAAGACTATCGATATAAATGATATAGCTTCAAATGCATGCGAAACAAGCGAGTTAGCTTCACATTCATTCTAAACACATGATTTAGCTTCAAATCAATGCGATGAAGAAGGTTTAGCTTCAAATCCAAGAGTAACAAATGATTTTGCTTCAAATACTTGCGATATAAATGATTTAGATTCAACTGCATGTGAAATAAACAAGTTAGATTCAAATCCATGCAAAAGACGAGATTTAGATTCAAATCAATGCCGAGTAGAAGTTTCAGCTTCAAATCCATGCGAAACATATGATTTAGCTTCAAATACTCGCGATATAAACGATATAGCTTCAAATGCATGCGAAACACACGAGTTAGCTTCACAGTCATTCGAAACACATGATTTATCTTCAAATCAATGCGAAGTAGAAGGTTTAGCTTCAAATCCATGCGAAACAAATGATTTAGCTTCAAATACTAGCGATATAAATGATTAAGCTTCAACTGGAAGCGAAACATACGAGTTAGCATCTAATCAATGCGAAAAAAAAGATTTAGATCAAATACTTGCGATATAAATGATTTAGCTTCAACTGGAAGTGAAACAAGCGAGTTAGCTTCAAATCCATGCGAAACACATGATTTATCTTCAAAGCAACGCGAAACAGAAGGATTAGCTTCAAATCCATGCGAAACAAATGATTTAGCTTCAAATACTTGCGATATAAATGATTTAGCTTCAACTGGAAACGATACAAACGAGCTAGCTTCACATTCATGCGAAACACATGATTTAGCTTCAAATACTTGCGATATAAACGATATAGATTCAAATGCATGCGAAACAAACGAGTTAGCTTCACGTTCATTCGAAGCACATGATTTAGCTTCAAACCCATGCGAAACAAATGATTTAGCTGCAAATACTTGCGATATAAATGATTTAGATTCAACTCCATGCGAAACAAACGTCTTAGCTTCAAATGCACGCGAAACACATGATTTATCTTCCATGCATTGCGAAGTAGAAGGTTTAGCTTCAAATCCATGCGAAACAAATGATTTAGCTTCAAATACTTGCGATATAAATGGTTTAGCTTTAACTGGAAGCGAAACAAGCGAGTTGGCTTCATATCCATCCGAAACACGTGATTGTCTCCAAAGGAATACGAAGTAGAAGGTTCAGCTTCAAATGCATGCGAAACACATGAATTAGCTTCAAAACAATGCGGAATAGAAGGTTTAGCTTCAAATGCATGCGAAACAAATAAATTTACCTTCAAATACAAGCGATATAAATGATTTAGCTTAAACTGAAAGCGAAACAAGCGAATTAGATTCTAATCCATGCGAAAGAAAGATTTAGCTTCAAATACTTGCGACATAATCGATATAGATTAAAACGCATGCGAAACAAACGAGTTAGCTTCAAATCCACGCGAAACTCATGATTTATCTTCCAAGCAATGCGAAGTAGAAGGTTTAGCTTCAAGTCCATGGGAAACACATGATTTAGCTTCAATTCAATGCGGAATAGAAGGTTTAGCTTCAAATGCATGCGAAACAAATGATTTAACTTCAAATACTAGCGATATAAATGATTTAGCTTCAACTGAAAGCGAAACAAGCGAATTAGATTCCAATTCATGCGAAAAAAAGATTTTGCTTCAAATACTTGCGATATAAATGATTTAGCTTCAACTGGAAGTGAAACAAGCGAGTTAGCTTCAAATCCATGCGAAACACATGATTCAGCTTCAAATCAATGAGAAGTAGAAGGTTTAGCTTCAAATCCATGCGAAACAAATGATTTAGCTTCAAATACCAGTGATATAAACGATTTAGCTTCAACTGGAAGCGAAACAAGCGAGTTAGCTTCAAATCCATGCGAAAGAAATGATTTAGCTTCAAGTACTTGCGATATAAACGATATAGCTTCAAATGCATGCGAGACAAACGAGTTAGCTTCACATTCATTCTAAACACATGATTTAGCTTCAAATCAATGCGATGAAGAAGGTTTAGCTTCAAATCCAAGAGTAACAAATGATTTTGCTTCAAATACTTGCGATATAAATGATTAAGCTTCAACTGGAAGCGAAACATACGAGTTAGCATCTAATCAATGCGAAAAAAAAGATTTAGATCAAATACTTGCGATATAAATGATTTAGCTTCAACTGGAAGTGAAACAAGCGAGTTAGCTTCAAATCCATGCGAAACACATGATTTATCTTCAAAGCAACGCGAAGCAGAAGGATTAGCTTCAAATCCATGCGAAACAAATGATTTAGCTTCAAATACTTGCGATATAAATGATTTAGCTTCAACTGGAAACGATACAAACGAGCTAGCTTCACATTCATGCGAAACACATGATTTAGCTTCAAATACTTGCGATATAAACGATATAGATTCAAATGCATGCGAAACAAACGAGTTAGCTTCACGTTCATTCGAAGCACATGATTTAGCTTCAAATCAATGCGAAGTAAAAGGTTTAGCTTCAAATCCAAGCGAAACAAATGATTTAGCTTCAAATACTTGCGATATAAATGATTTAGATTCAACTCCATGCGAAACAAACAAGTTAGCTTCAAATCCACGCGAAACACATGATTTATATTCCATGCATTGCGAAGTAGAAGGTTTAGCTTCAAATCCATGCGAAACAAATGATTTAGCTTCAAATACTTGCGATATAAATGATTTAGCATCAACTGGAAGCGAGACAAACGAGCTAGCTTCACATTCATACGAAACACATGATTTAGCTTCAAATCAATGCGAGGTAAAAGCTTTGGCTTCAAATCCATGCGAAACAAATGATTTAGCTGCAAATACTTGCGATATAAATGATTTAGATTCAACTCCATGCGAAACAAACGTCTTAGCTTCAAATGCACGCGAAACACATGATTTATCTTCCATGCATTGCGAAGTAGAAGGTTTAGCTTCAAATCCATGCGAAACAAATGATTTAGCTTCAAATACTTGCGATATAAATGGTTTAGCTTTAACTGGAAGCGAAACAAGCGAGTTAGCTTCATATCCATCCGAAACACATGATTGTCTCCAAAGGAATACGAAGTAGAAGGTTCAGCTTCAAATGCATGCGAAACACATGAATTAGCTTCAAAACAATGCGGAATAGAAGGTTTAGCTTCAAATGCATGCGAAACAAATAAATTTACCTTCAAATACAAGCGATATAAATGATTTAGCTTAAACTGAAAGCGAAACAAGCGAATTAGATTCTAATCCATGCGAAAGAAAGATTTAGCTTCAAATACTTGCGATATAATCGATATAGATTCAAACGCATGCGAAACAAACGAGTTAGCTTCAAATCCACGCGAAACACATGATTTATCTTCCAAGCAATGCGAAGTAGAAGGTTTAGCTTCAAGTCCATGGGAAACACATGATTTAGCTTCAATTCAATGCGGAATAGAAGGTTTAGCTTCAAATGCATGCGAAACAAATGATTTAACTTCAAATACTAGCGATATAAATGATTTAGCTTCAACTGAAAGCGAAACAAGCGAATTAGATTGCAATTCATGCGAAAAAAAGATTTTGCTTCAAATACTTGCGATATAAATGATTTAGCTTCAACTGGAAGTGAAACAAGCGAGTTAGCTTCAAATCCATGCGAAACACATGATTTAGCTTCAAATCAATGAGAAGTAGAAGGTTTAGCTTCAAATCCATGCGAAACAAATGATTTAGCTTCAAATACCAGTGATATAAACGATTTAGCTTCAACTGGAAGCGTAACAAGCGAGTTAGCTTCAAATCCATGCGAAAGAAATGATTTAGCATCAAGTACTTGCGATATAAACGATATAGCTTCAAATGCATGCGAGACAAACGAGTTAGCTCACATTCATTCGAAACACATGATTTAGCTTCAAATCTATTCGAAGTAGAAGATTTAGCTTCAAATCCATGCGAAACAAATGATTTAGCTTCAACTGGAAGTGAAACAAGTGAGTCAGCGTCAAATCCATGCGAAACACATGATCTATCTTCAAAGCAACGCGAAGTAGAAGGTTTACCTTCAAATCCATGCGAAACAAATTATTTAACTTCAAATAGTTGCGATATAAATGATTTAGCTTCAACTAGAAGCGAATCAAGCGAGTTAGCTTCTCATCCATGCGAAACAAATGATTTAGCTTCAAATACTTCCGATATAAATGATTTAGCCTCAACTGGAAGCGAGACAAACGAGTTAGCTTTACTTTCACGCGAAACAAATGATTTAGCTTCAAACCAATGCGAAGTAGAAGGTTTAGCTTCAAAACCATGCGAAACAAATGATTTAACTTCAAATACTAGCGATATAAATGATTTAGCTTCAACTGGAAGCGAAACAAGCGAGTTAGCTTCTAATCCATGCGAAACACATGATTTAGCTTCAAGTACTTGGGATATAAACGATGTAGCTTCAAATGAATGCGAAACAAACGAGTTAGCTTCACATTCATTCGAAACACGTGATTTAGCTTCAAATCAATGCGAAGTAGAAGGTTTAGCTTCAAATACAAGCGAAACAAATAATTTAGCTTCAAATACTTCCGATATAAATGATTTAGCTTCAACTGGAAGCGAGACGAACGAGTTAGCTTCACATTCATGCGAAACAAATGATTTAGCTTCAAATACTTGCGATATAAACGATATAGATTCAAATGCATGCTAAACAAACGAGTTAGCTTCACATCCACGCGAAACACATGATTTGTCGTCAAAGGAATACGAAGTAGAAGGTTTAGCTTCAAATCCATGCGATACAAATAATTTAACTTCAAATACTAGCGATATAAACGATATAGCTTCAACTGGAAACGAAACAAGCGAGTTAGCTCCTAATCAATGCGAAACAAATGATTTAGCTTCAAATACTTGCGATATAAACGATATAGCTTCAAATGCATGCGAAACAAACGAGTTAGCTTCACATTCATTTGAAACACATGACTTAGGTTCAAAGCAATGCGAAGTAGAAGGTTTAGCTTGAAATCGATGCGAAAAAAATGATTTATCTTCAAATACTTGCGATATAAATGATTTAGCTTTAACTGGAAGCGAAACAAGCGAGTTAGCTTCAAATCCATCCGAAACACATGATTTGTCTTCAAAGGAATACGAAGTAGAAGGTTTAGCTTCAAATCCATCCGAAACAAATGATTTAACTTCAAATGCTAGCTATATAAATGATATAGCTTCAACCGGATGCGAGACAAACGAGCTAGCTTCACATTCATGCGAAACACATGATTTAGCTTTAAATCAATACGAGGTAAAAGCTTTGGCTTCAAATCCAAGCGAAACAAATGATTTTACTTCAAATACTTGCGATATAAATGATTTAGCTTCAACTGGGAGCGAGACAAACGAGTTAGCTTCACATTCATGCAAAACAAATGATTTATCTTCAAATACTTGCGATATAAACGATATAGAATCAAAAGCATGCGAAACAAACGAGTTAGCTTCACGTTCATTCGAAGCACATGATTTAGCTTCAAATCCAAGCGAAACAAATGATTTAGCTTCAAATACTTGCGATATAAATGATTTAGATTCTACTCCATGCGAAACCAACGAGTTAGCTTCAAATCCACGCGAAACACATGATTTAGATTCTACTCCATGCGAAACCAACGAGTTAGCTTCAAATCCACGCGAAACAAATGATTTAGCTTCAAATACTTGCGATATAAATGATTTAGCTTGAACTGGAAGCGAGACAAACGAGCAAGCTTCACATTCATGCGAAACACATGATTTAGCTTCAAATCAATGCGAGGTAAAAGCTTTGGCTTCAAATCCATGCGAAACATATGATTTAATTTCAAATACTAGCGATATAAATGATATAGTTTCAACTGGAAGCAAAACAAGCGAGTTAGCTTCTAATCCATGCGAAACACATGATTTAGCTTCAAGTACTTGGGATATAAACGATATAGCTTCAAATGCATGCGAAACAAACGAGTTAGCTTCACATTCATTTGAAACACATGACTTAGGTTCAAAGCAATGCGAAGTAGAAGGTTTAGCTTGAAATCGATGCGAAACAAATGATTTATCTTCAAATACTTGCGATATAAATGATTTAGCTTTAACTGGAAGCGAAACAAGCGAGTTAGCTTCAAATCCATCCGAAACACATGATTTGTCTTCAAAGGAATACGAAGTAGAAGGTTTAGCTTCAAATCCATCCGAAACAAATGATTTAACTTCAAATACTAGCTATATAAATGATATAGCTTCAACCGGATGCGAAACAATCGTGTTAGCATCTAATCCATGCGAAACGAATGATTTAGCTTCAAAAACTTGCGATATAAACGATATAGCTTCAAATGAATGCGAAACAATCGAGTTAGCTTCACATTCATTGGAAACACGTGATTTAGCTTCAAATCAATGCGAAGTAGAAGGTTTAGCTTCAAATACAAGCGAAACAAATAATTTAGCTTCAAATACTTCCGATATAAATGATTTAGCTTCAACTGGAAGCGAGACAAAAAAGTTAGCTTCACATTCATGCGAAACAAATGATTTAGCTTCAAATACTAGTGATATAAACGATATAGATTCAAATGCATGCGAAACAAACGAGTTAGCTTCACGTTCATTCGAAGTACATGATTTAGCTTCAAATCAATGCGAAGTAAAAGGTTTAGCTTCAAATCCAAGTGAAACAAATGATTTAGCCTCAAATACTTGCGATATAAATGATTTAGATTCTACTCCATGCGAAATAAACGAGTTAGCTTCAAATCCACGCGATACACATGATTTATCTTCCATGCAATGCGAAGTAGAAGGTCTAGCTTCAAATCCATGCGAAACAAATGATTTAGCTTCAAATACTTGCGATATAAATGATTTAGCTTCAACTGGAAGCGAGACAAACGAGCTAGCTTCAGATTCATGCGAAACACATGATTTAGCTTTAAATCAATACGAGGTAAAAGCTTTGGCTTCAAACCCATGCGAAACAAATGATTTAGCTTCAAATACTTGCGATATAAATGATTTAGATGCAACTGCATGCGAAACAAACAACTAAGATTCACATTCATTCGAAACACATGATTTAGCTTCAAACCAATGCGAAGTAGAAGGTTTAGCTTCAAATCCATGCGAAACAAATGATTTAGCTTCAAATACATGCGACATAAATGATTTAGCTTCAACTGGAAGCAATAAAAGCGAGTTGGTTTCTAACCCATGCGAAACACATGTTTTAAATTCAAATCCACGCGGAGTAGATGGTTTAGCTTCAAATCCATGCGAAACAATTGATTTAGCTTCAAATACTGCCGGTATAAATGATTTAGCTTCAACTGGAAGCGAGACCAACGAGATAGCTTCAAATCCATGCGAAACACAAGATTTATCTTCAAAGCAATGCGAAGTACAAGGTTTAGCTTCAAATCCATGCGAAACAAATGATTTAGCTTCAAATTCTTGCGATATAAATGATTTAGATTCAACTGCATGCGAAACAAACGCGTTAGCTACAAATCCACGCGAAACACGTGATTTATCTTCCATGCATTGCGAAGCACAAGGTTTAGCTTCAAATCCATGCGAAACAAATGATTTAGCTTCAGATACTTGCGATATAAATGATTTAGCCTCAACTGGAAGCGAGACAAACGAGTTAGCTTTACTTTCACGCGAAACAAATGATTTAGCTTCAAACCAATGCGAAGTAGAAGGTTTAGCTTCAAAACCATGCGAAACAAATGATTTAACTTCAAATACTAGCGATATAAATGATTTAGCTTCAACTGGAAGCGAAACAAGCGAGTTACCTTCTAATCCATGCGAAACACATGATTTAGCTTCAAGTACTTGGGATATAAACGATGTAGCTTCAAATGAATGCGAAACAAACGAGTTAGCTTCACATTCATTCGAAACACGTGATTTAGCTTCAAATCAATGCGAAGTAGAAGGTTTAGCTTCAAATACAAGCGAAACAAATAATTTAGCTTCAAATACTTCCGATATAAATGATTTAGCTTCAACTGGAAGCGAGACAAACGAGTTAGCTCCTAATCAATGCGAAACAAATGATTTAGCTTCAAATACTTGCGATATAAACGATATAGCTTCAAATGCATGCGAAACAAACGAGTTAGCTTCACATTCATTTGAAACACATGACTTAGGTTCAAAGCAATGCGAAGTAGAAGGTTTAGCTTGAAATCGATGCGAAAAAAATGATTTATCTTCAAATACTTGCGATATAAATGATTTAGCTTTAACTGGAAGCGAAACAAGCGAGTTAGCTTCAAATCCATCCGAAACACATGATTTGTCATCAAAGGAATACGAAGTAGAAGGTTTAGCTTCAAATCCATCCGAAACAAATGATTTAACTTCAAATACTAGCTATATAAATGATATAGCTTCAACCGGATGCGAGACAAACGAGCTAGCTTCACATTCATGCGAAACACATGATTTAGCTTTAAATCAATACGAGGTAAAAGCTTTGGCTTCAAATCCAAGCGAAACAAATGATTTTACTTCAAATACTTGCGATATAAATGATTTAGCTTCAACTGGGAGCGAGACAAACGAGTTAGCGTCACATTCATTCGAAACACATGATTTAGCTTCAAATCAATGCGAAGAAGAAGGTTTAGCATCAAATCCAAGCGAAACACATGATTTGTCTTCATAGGAATACAAAGTAGAAGGTTTAGCTTCAAATCCATGCGAAACAAATGATTTAATTTCAAATACTAGCGATATAAATGATATAGTTTCAACTGGAAGCAAAACAAGCGAGTTAGCTTCTAATCCATGCGAAACACATGATTTAGCTTCAAGTACTTGGGATATAAACGATATAGCTTCAAATGCATGCGATACAAACGAGTTAGCTTTACATTCATTCGAAACACATGACGTAGGTTCAAATCAATGCGAACTAGAAGGTTTAGCTTCAAATCCATGCGAAACAAATGGTTTAGCTTCAAATACTTGCGATATAAATGATATAGCTTCAACTGGATGCGAAACAATCGTGTTAGCATCTAATCCATGCGAAACGAATGATTTAGATTCAAATACTTGCGATATAAACGATATAGCTTCAAATGCATGCGAAACAAACGAGTTACCTTCACATTCATTCGAAAGACGTGATTTAGCTTCATATCAATGCGAAGTAGAAGGTTTAGCTTCAAATCCAAGCGAAACAATAATTTAGCTTCAAATACTTCCGATATAAATGATTTAGCTTCAACTGGGAGCGAGACAAACGAGTTAGCTTCACATTCATGCAAAACAAATGATTTATCTTCAAATACTTGCGATATAAACGATATAGAATCAAAAGCATGCGAAACAAACGAGTTAGCTTCACGTTCATTCGAAGCACATGATTTAGCTTCAAATCCAAGCGAAACAAATGATTTAGCTTCAAATACTTGCGATATAAATGATTTAGATTCTACTCCATGCGAAACCAACGAGTTAGCTTCAAATCCACGCGAAACACATGATTTATCTTCCATGCAATGCGGAGTAGAAGGTTTAGATTCAAATCCATGCGAAACAAATGATTTAGCTTCAAATACTTGCGATATAAATGATTTAGCTTGAACTGGAAGCGAGACAAACGAGCAAGATTCACATTCATGCGAAACACATTATTTAGCTTCAAATCAATGCGAGGTAAAAGCTTTGGCTTCAAATCCATGCGAAACATATGATTTAATTTCAAATACTAGCGATATAAATGATATAGTTTCAACTGGAAGCAAAACAAGCGAGTTAGCTTCTAATCCATGCGAAACACATGATTTAGTTTCAAGTACTTGGGATATAAACGATATAGCTTCAAATGCATGCGAAACAAACGAGTTAGCTTCACATTCATTTGAAACACATGACTTAGGTTCAAAGCAATGCGAAGTAGAAGGTTTAGCTTGAAATCGATGCGAAACAAATGATTTATCTTCAAATACTTGCGATATAAATGATTTAGCTATAACTGGAAGCGAAACAAGCGAGTTAGCTTCAAATCCATCCGAAACACATGATTTGTCTTCAAAGGAATACGAAGTAGAAGGTTTAGCTTCAAATCCATCCGAAACAAATGATTTAACTTCAAATACTAGCTATATAAATGATATAGCTTCAACCGGATGCGAAACAATCGTGTTAGCATCTAATCCATGCGAAACGAATGATTTAGCTTCAAAAACTTGCGATATAAACGATATAGCTTCAAATGAATGCGAAACAATCGAGTTAGCTTCACATTCATTCGAAACACGTGATTTAGCTTCAAATCAATGCGAAGTAGAAGGTTTAGCTTCAAATACAAGCGAAACAAATAATTTAGCTTCAAATACTTCCGATATAAATGATTTAGCTTCAACTGGAAGCGAGACAAACGAGTTAGCTTCACATTCATGCGAAACAAATGATTTAGCTTCAAATACTTGTGATATAAACGATATAGATTCAAATGCATGCGAAACAAACGAGTTAGCTTCACGGTCATTCGAAGTACATTATTTAGCTTCAAATCAATGCGAAGTAAAAGGTTTAGCTTCAAATCCAAGCGAAACAAATGATTTAGCTTCAAATACTTGCGATATAAATGATTTAGATTCTACTCCATGCGAAACAAACGAGTTAGCTTCAAATCCACGCGATACACATGATTTATCTTCCATGCAATGCGAAGTAGAAGGTTTAGCTTCAAATCCATGCGAAACAAATGATTCAGCTTCAAATACTTGCGATATAAATGATTTAGCTTCAACTGGAAGCGAGACAAACGAGCTAGCTTCAGATTCATGCGAAACACATGATTTAGCTTTAAATCAATACGAGGTAAAAGCTTTGGCTTCAAACCCATGCGAAACAAATGATTTAGCTTCAAATACTTGCGATATAAATGATTTAGATGCAACTGCATGCGAAACAAACAAATAAGATTCACATTCATTCGAAACACATGATTTAGCTTCAAATCAATGCGAAGAAGAAGGTTTAGCTTCAAATCCAAGCGAAACAAATGATTTTACTTCAAATACTTCCGATATAAATGATTTAGCTTCAACTGGGAGCGAGACAAACGAGTTAGCTTCACATTCATTCGAAACACATGATTTAGCTTCAAATCAATGCGAAGTAGAAGGTTTAGCTTCGAATCCATGCGAAACAAATGATTTAGTTTCCAATACTAGCGATATAAACGATTTAGCTTCAACTGGAAGCGAAACAAGCGAGTTAGCTTCAAAACCATGCGAAAGAAATGATTTAGCTTCAAATACTTGCGATAAAAACGATATATCTTCAAATGCATGCGAAACAAACGAGTTAGCTTCACAGTCATTCGAAACACATGATTTATCTTCAAAGCAACGCGAAGTAGAAGGTTTAGCTTCAAATCCAAGAGAAACAAATGATTTACCTTCAAATATTTGCGATATAAATGATTTAGCTTTAACTGGAAGCGAAACAAGCGAGTTAGCTTCAAATTCATGCGAAACAAACGAGTTAGCTTCACAGTCATTCGAAACACATGATTTAGCTTCAAATCAATGCGAAGAAGATGGTTCAGCTTCAAATCCAAGCGAAACAAATGATTTTGCTTCAAATACTTGGGATATAAATGATTTAGATTCAACTGCATGCGAAACAAACAAGTTAGATTCAAATCCATGCAAAACACGAGATTTAGATTCAAATCAATGCCGAGTACTAGTTTTAGCTTCAAATCCATGCGAAACAAATGATTTAGCTAGAAATACTTGCGATATAAACGATATAGCTTCAAATGCATGCTAAACAAACGAGTTAGCTTCACATTCATTCGAAACACATGATTTAGCTTCAAATCAATGTGAAATAGAAGGTTTAGCTTCAAATCCAAGCGAAACAAATGATTTAACTTCAAATACATGCGATATAAATGATTTAGCTTCAACTGGAAGCGAAACAAGCGAGTTAGCTTCAAATCCATGCAAAACACGAGATTTAGATTCAAATCAATGCCGAGTAGAAGTTTTAGCTTCAAATCCATGCGAAACAAATGATTTAGCTTCAAATACTAGCGATATGTATGATATAACTTCAACTGGAAGCGAAACAAGCGAGTTAGCTTCTAATCCATGCGAAACAAACGATTTAGCTTCAAATACTTGCGATATAAACGATATAGCTTCAAACGCAAGCGAAACAAACGAGTTAGCTTCACAGTCATTCGAAACACATGATTTAGCTTCAAATCAATGCCTAGTAGATGGTCCAGCTTCAAATCCATGCGAAACACATGATTTATCTTTAAAGCAACGCGAAGTAGAAGGTTTAGCTTCAAATCCATGCGAAACAAATGATTTAGCTTCAAATACTTCCGATATAAATGATTTAGATTCAACTGCATGCGAAACATACAAGTTAGATTAAAATCCATGCAAAACACGAGATTTAGATTCAAATCACTGCCGAGTAGAAGTTTTAGCTTCAAATCCAAGAGAAACAAATGATTTACCTTCAAATATTTGCGATATAAATGATTTAGCTTTAACTGGAAGCGAAACAAGCGAGTTAGCTTCAAATTCATGCGAAACAAACGAGTTAGCTTCACAGTCATTCGAAACACATGATTTAGCTTCAAATCAATGCGAAGAAGATGGTTCAGCTTCAAATCCAAGCGAAACAAATGATTTTGCTTCAAATACTTGGGATATAAATGATTTAGATTCAACTGCATGCGAAACAAACAAGTTAGATTCAAATCCATGCAAAACACGAGATTTAGATTCAAATCAATGCCGAGTACTAGTTTTAGCTTCAAATCCATGCGAAACAAATGATATAGCTAGAAATACTTGCGATATAAACGATATAGCTTCAAATGCATGCGAAACAAACGAGTTAGCTTCACAGTCATTCGAAACACATGATTTAGCTTCAAATCAATGCGAAGTAGAAGATTTAGCTTCAAATCCATGCGAAACAAATGATTTACCTTCAAATACTGGCGATATAAATGATTTAGCATCAACTGAAAGCGATACATGCGAAGTAGCTTCTAATTCATGCGAAAAAAAAGATTTGGCTTCAAATCGTTGGGACATAAACGATATAGCTTCAAATGCATGCGAAACAATCGAGTTAGCTTCACATTCATTCGAAACACATGATTTAGCTTCAAATCAATGCGAAGAAGAAGGTTTAGCTTCAAATCCAAGAGAAACAAATGTTTTTGCTTCAAATACTGCGATATAAATGATTTAGATCCAACTGCATGCGAAACAAACAAGTTAGGTTCAAATCCATGCAAAACACGAGATTTAGATTCAAATCAATGCCGAGTACAAGTTTTAGCTTCAAATCCATGCGAAACAAATGATTTAGCTTCAAGAACTTGCGATATAAACGATATAGCTGCAAATGCATGCTAAACAAACGAGTTAGCTTCACATTCATTCGAAACACATGATTTAGCTTCAAATCAATGTGAAATAGAAGGTTTAGCTTCAAATCCAAGCGAAACAAATGATTTAGCTTCAAATACATGCGATATAAATGATTTAGATTCAAATGGAAGCGAAACAAGCGAGTTAGCTTCAAATCCATGCAAAACACGAGATTTAGATTCAAATCAATGCCGAGTAGAAGTTTTAGCTTCAAATCCATGCGAAACAAATGATTTAGCTTCAAATACTAGCGATATGTATGATATAACTTCAACTGGAAGCGAAACAAGCGAGTTAGCTTCTAATCCATGCGAAACAAACGATTTAGCTTCAAATACTTGCGATATAAACGATATAGCTTCAAACGCAAGCGAAACAAACGAGTTAGCTTCACAGTTATTCGAAACACATGATTTAGCTTCAAATCAATGCCTAGTAGATGGTCCAGCTTCAAATCCATGCGAAACACATGATTTATCTTTAAAGCAACGCGAAGTAGAAGGTTTAGCTTCAAATCCATGCGAAACAAATGATTTAGCTTCAAATACTTCCGATATAAATGATTTAGATTCAACTGCATGCGAAACATACAAGTTAGATTAAAATCCATGCAAAACACGAGATTTAGATTCAAATCACTGCCGAGTAGAAGTTTTAGCTTCAAATCCATGCGAAACAAATGATTTAGCTTCTAATACTTGCGATATAAACGATATTGATTCAAATGCATGCGAAACAATCGAGTTAGCTTCACAGTCATTCGAAACACATGATTTAGCTTCAAATTAATGCGACGTAGAAGATTTAGCTTCAAATCCATGCGAAACAAATGATTTACCTTCGAATACTAGCGATATACATGATTTAGCTTCAACTGGAAGCGAAACAAGCGAGTTAGCTTGTAATCCATGCGAAACAAATGATTTATCTTCAAGTATTTGCGATATAAACGATATAGCTTCAAATGCATGCGAAACAAACGAGTAAGCTACACATTCATTGGAAACACATGATTTAGTTCCAAATCAATGCGAAGTAAAAGGTTTAGCTTCAAATCCAAGCGAAACAAATGATTTAGCTTCAAATACTATCGATGTAAATGATTTAGCTTCAACTGGAAGCGAAACAAACGAGTTAGCTTCACATTCATTCGAAACGCATGATTTAGCTTCAAATCACTGCGAAGGAGAAGGCTTAGCTTCAAATCCAAGAGAAACAAATGATTTTGCTTCAAATACTTGCGATATAAATGATTTAGATTCAACTGCGTGCGAAACAAACAAGTTAGATTCAAATCCATGCAAAACACGAGATTTAGATTCAAATCATTGCCGAGTAGAAGTTTTAGCTTCAAATCCATGCGAAACACATGATTTAACTTCAAATCCACGCGGAGTAGAAGGTGTAACTTCAAATCCATGCGAAACAAATGATTTAGCTTCAAATACTTCCGAAATAAATGATTTATCTTCAACTGCATGCGAATCAAACGAGTTAGCTTCAAATCCATGCGAAACACATGATTTGTCTTCAAAGCAATGCGATGTAGAAGGTTTAGCTTCAAATCCATGCGAAACAAATGATTTAGCTTCCAATACTTACGATATAAATGATACAGCTTCAACTGCATTCGAAACAAACGAGTTAGCTTCAAATCCATGCGAAACACATGATTTGTCTTCAAAGCAACGCGAAGTAGAAGGTTTACCTTCAAATCCATGCGAAACAAATTATTTAGCTTCAAATAGTTGCGATATAAATGATTTAGCTTCAACTAGAAGCGAATCAAGCGAGTTAGCTTCTCATCCATGCGAAACAAATGATTTAGCTTCAAATACTTGCGGTATAAACGATATAGCTTCAAATGCATTCGAAACAAACTAGTTAGATTCACATTCATTCGAAACACATGATTTAGCTTCAAATCAATGAGAAGTAGAAGGTTTAGCTTCAAATCCATGCGAAACAAATGATTTAGCTTCAAATACCAGTGATATAAACGATTTAGCTTCAACTGGAAGCGAAACAAGCGAGTTAGCTTCAAAACCATGCGAAAGAAATGATTTAGCTTCAAATACTTGCGATAAAAACGATATATCTTCAAATGCATGCGAAACAAACGAGTTAGCTTCACAGTCATTCGAAACACATGATTTATCTTCAAAGCAACGCGAAGTAGAAGGTTTAGCTTCAAATCCAAGAGAAACAAATGATTTACCTTCAAATATTTGCGATATAAATGATTTAGCTTTAACTGGAAGCGAAACAAGCGAGTTAGCTTCAAATTCATGCGAAACAAACGAGTTAGCTTCACAGTCATTCGAAACACATGATTTAGCTTCAAATCAATGCGAAGAAGATGGTTCAGCTTCAAATCCAAGCGAAACAAATGATTTTGCTTCAAATACTTGGGATATAAATGATTTAGATTCAACTGCATGCGAAACAAACAAGTTAGATTCAAATCCATGCAAAACACGAGATTTAGATTCAAATCAATGCCGAGTACAAGTTTTAGCTTCAAATCCATGCGAAACAAATGATTTAGCTAGAAATACTTGCGATATAAACGATATAGCTTCAAATGCATGCGAAACAAACGAGTTAGCTTCACAGTCATTCGAAACACATGATTTAGCTTCAAATCACTGCGAAGGAGAAGGCTTAGCTTCAAATCCATGCGAAACAAATGATTTACCTTCAAATACTGGCGATATAAATGATTTAGATTCAACTGCATGCGAAACAAACAAGTTAGATTCAAATCCATGCAAAACACGAGATTTAGATTCAAATCATTGCCGAGTAGAAGTTTTAGCTTCAAATCCATGCGAAACACATGATTTAACTTCAAATCCACGCGGAGTAGAAGGTGTAACTTCAAATCCATGCGAAACAAATGATTTAGCTTCAAATACTTCCGAAATAAATGATTTATCTTCAACTGCATGCGAAACAAACGAGTTAGCTTCAAATCCATGCGAAACACATGATTTGTCTTCAAAGCAATGCGATGTAGATGGTTTAGCTTCAAATCCATGCGAAACAAATGATTTAGCTTCCAATACTTACGATATAAATGATACAGCTTCAACTGCATTCGAAACAAACGAGTTAGCTTCAAATCCATGCGAAACACATGATTTGTCTTCAAAGCAACGCGAAGTAGAAGGTTTACCTTCAAATCCATGCGAAACAAATTATTTAGCTTCAAATAGTTGCGATATAAATGATTTAGCTTCAACTAGAAGCGAATCAAGCGAGTTAGCTTCTCATCCATGCGAAACAAATGATTTAGCTTCAAATACTTGCGGTATAAACGATATAGCTTCAAATGCATTCGAAACAAACTAGTTAGATTCACATTGATTCGAAACACATGATTTAGATTCAAATCAATGAGAAGTAGAAGGTTTAGCTTCAAATCCATGCGAAACAAATGATTTAGCTTCAAATACCAGTGATATAAACGATTTAGCTTCAACTGGAAGCGAAACAAGCGAGTTAGCTTCAAAACCATGCGAAAGAAATGATTTAGCTTCAAATACTTGCGATAAAAACGATATATCTTCAAATGCATGCGAAACAAACGAGTTAGCTTCACAGTCATTCGAAACACATGATTTATCTTCAAAGCAACGCGAAGTAGAAGGTTTAGCTTCAAATCCAAGAGAAACAAATGATTTACCTTCAAATATTTGCGATATAAATGATTTAGCTTTAACTGGAAGCGAAACAAGCGAGTTAGCTTCAAATTCATGCGAAACAAACGAGTTAGCTTCACAGTCATTCGAAACACATGATTTAGCTTCAAATCAATGCGAAGAAGATGGTTCAGCTTCAAATCCAAGCGAAACAAATGATTTTGCTTCAAATACTTGGGATATAAATGATTTAGATTCAACTGCATGCGAAACAAACAAGTTAGATTCAAATCCATGCAAAACACGAGATTTAGATTCAAATCAATGCCGAGTACAAGTTTTAGCTTCAAATCCATGCGAAACAAATGATTTAGCTAGAAATACTTGCGATATAAACGATATAGCTCCAAATGCATGCGAAACAAACGAGTTAGCTTCACAGTCATTCGAAACACATGATTTAGCTTCAAATCAATGCGAAGTAGAAGATTTAGCTTCAAATCCATGCGAAACAAATGATTTACCTTCAAATACTGGCGATATAAATGATTTAGCATCAACTGAAAGCGATACATGCGAAGTAGCTTCTAATTCATGCGAAAAAAAAGATTTGGCTTCAAATCGTTGGGACATAAACGATATAGCTTCAAATGCATGCGAAACAATCGAGTTAGCATCACATTCATTCGAAACACATGATTTAGATTCAAATCAATGCGAAGAAGAAGGTTTAGCTTCAAATCCAAGAGAAACAAATGTTTTTGCTTCAAATACTGCGATATAAATGATTTAGATCCAACTGCATGCGAAATAAACAAGTTAGGTTCAAATCCATGCAAAACACGAGATTTAGATTCAAATCAATGCCGAGTACAAGTTTTAGCTTCAAATCCATGCGAAACAAATGATTTAGCTTCAAGAACTTGCGATATAAACGATATAGCTGCAAATGCATGCTAAACAAACGAGTTAGCTTCACATTCATTCGAAACACATGATTTAGCTTCAAATCAATGTGAAATAGAAGGCTTAGCTTCAAATCCAAGAGAAACAAATGATTTTGCTTCAAATACTTGCGATATAAATGATTTAGATTCAACTGCATGCGAAACAAACAAGTTAGATTCAAATCCATGCAAAACACGAGATTTAGATTCAAATCATTGCCGAGTAGAAGTTTTAGCTTCAAATCCATGCGAAACACATGATTTAACTTCAAATCCACGCGGAGTAGAAGGCGTAACTTCAAATCCATGCGAAACAAATGATTTAGCTTCAAATACTTCCGAAATAAATGATTTATCTTCAACTGCATGCGAAACAAACGAGTTAGCTTCAAATCCATGCGAAACACATGATTTGTCTTCAAAGCAATGCGATGTAGAAGGTTTAGCTTCAAATCCATGCGAAACAAATGATTTAGCTTCAAATACTAGCGATATGAATGATATAACTTCAACTGGAAGCGAAACAAGCGAGTTAGCTTCTAATCCATGCGAAACAAACGATTTAGCTTCAAATACTTGCGATATAAACGATATAGCTTCAAACGCAAGCGAAACAAACGAGTTAGCTTCACAGTCATTCGAAACACATGATTTAGCTTCAAATCAATGCCTAGTAGATGGTCCAGCTTCAAATCCATGCGAAACACATGATTTATCTTTAAAGCAACGCGAAGTAGAAGGTTTAGCTTCAAATCCATGCGAAACAAATGATTTAGCTTCAGATACTTCCGATATAAATGATTTAGATTCAACTGCATGCGAAACATACAAGTTAGATTAAAATCCATGCAAAACACGAGATTTAGATTCAAATCACTGCCGAGTAGAAGTTTTAGCTTCAAATCCATGCGAAACAAATGATTTAGCTTCTAATACTTGCGATATAAACGATATTGATTCAAATGCATGCGAAACAATAGAGTTAGCTTCACAGTCATTCGAAACACATGATTTAGCTTCAAATTAATGCGAAGTAAAAGGTTTAGCTTCAAATCCAAGCGAAACAAATGATTTAGCTTCAAATACTATCGATGTAAATGATTTAGCTTCAACTGGAAGCGAAACAAACGAGTTAGCTTCACATTCATTCGAAACGCATGATTTAGCTTCAAATCACTGCGAAGGAGACGGCTTAGCTTCAAATCCAAGAGAAACAAATGATTTTGCTTCAAATACTTGCGATATAAATGATTTAGATTCAACTGCATGCGAAACAAACAAGTTAGATTCAAATCCATGCAAAACACGAGATTTAGATTCAAATCATTGCCGAGTAGAAGTTTTAGCTTCAAATCCATGCGAAACACATGATTTAACTTCAAATCCACGCGGAGTAGAAGGTGTAACTTCAAATCCATGCGAAACAAATGATTTAGCTTCAAATACTTCCGAAATAAATGATTTATCTTCAACTGCATGCGAAACAAACGAGTTAGCTTCAAATCCATGCGAAACACATGATTTGTCTTCAAAGCAATGCGATGTAGAAGGTTTAGCTTCAAATCCATGCGAAACAAATGATTTAGCTTCCAATACTTACGATATGAATGATACAGCTTCAACTGCATTCGAAACAAACGAGTTAGCTTCAAATCCATGCGAATCACATGATTTGTCTTCAAAGCAACGCGAAGTAGAAGGTTTACCTTCAAATCAATGCGTAACAAATTATTTAGCTTCAAATAGTTGCGATATAAATGATTTAGCTTCAACTAGAAGCGAATCAAGCGAGTTAGCTTCTCATCCATGCGAAACAAATGATTTAGCTTCAAATACTTGCGGTATAAACGATATAGCTTCAAATGCATTCGAAACAAACTAGTTAGATTCACATTCATTCGAAACACATGATTTAGCTTCAAATCAATGAGAAGTAGAAGGTTTAGCTTCAAATCCATGCGAAACAAATGATTTAGCTTCAAATACCAGTGATATAAACGATTTAGCTTCAACTGGAAGCGAAACAAGCGAGTTAGCTTCAAATCCATGCGAAAGAAATGATTTAGCTTCAAGTACTTGCGATATAAACGATATAGCTTCAAATGCACGCGAGACAAACGAGTTAGCTCACATTCATTCGAAACACATGATTTAGCTTCAAATCTATTCGAAGTAGAAGATTTAGCTTCAAATCCATGCGAAACAAATGATTTAGCTTCAACTGGAAGTGAAACAAGCGAGTTAGCTTCTCATCCATGCGAAACAAATGATTTAGCTTCAAATACTTCCGATATAAATGATTTAGCCTCAACTGGAAGCGAGACAAACGAGTTAGCTTCACTTTCACGCGAAACAAATGATTTAGCTTCAAACCAATGCGAAGTAGAAGGTTTAGCTTCAAATTCATGCGAAACAAATGATTTAGCTTCAAATACTTGCAAAAATAAATGATTTAGCTTCAACTGGAAGCGAAACAAGCGAGTTAGTTTCTAACCCATGCGAAACACATGATATAATTTCTAATCAATGCGGAGTAGAAGGTTTAGCTTCAAATCCATGCGAAACAAATGATTCATGTTCAAATACTTGCGATAGAAATGATTTAGCTTCAACTGGAAGCGAATCAAGCGAGTTAGCTTCTCATCCATGCGAAACAAATGATTTAGCTACAAATACTTGCGGTATAAACGATATAGCTTCAAATGCATGCGAAACAAACTAGTTAGATTCACATTCATTCGAAACACATTATTTAGCTTCAAATCAATGCGATGTAGAAGGTTTACTTCAAATCCATGCCAAACAAATGATTTAGCTTCAAATACTAGCGATATAAATGATTTAGCTTCAACTGGAAGCGAGACAAACGAGTTAGCTTCACATTCATGCGAAATACATGATTTAGCTTCGAATCAATGCGAGGTAAAAGCTTTGGCTTCAAATCCAAGCGAAACAAATGATGTAGCTTCAAGTACTTGCGGTATAAACGATATAGCTTCAAATGCATGCGAAACAAACGAGTTAGCTTCTAACCCATGCGAAACACGTGATTTAACTTCTGATCAATGCTGAGTATAAGGTTTAGCTTCAAATCCATGCGAAACAAATGATTTAGCTTCAAATACTTGCGATATAATCGATATTGATTCAAACGCATGCGAAACAAACGAGTTAGCTTCAAATCCACGCGAAACACATGATTTATCTTCCAAGCAATGCGAAGGAGAAGGTTTAGCTTCAAATCCATGGGAAACACATGATTTAGCTTCAATTCAATGCGGAATAGAAGGTTTAGCTTCAAATGCATGCGAAACAAATGATTTACCTTCAAATACTAGCGATATAAATGATTTAGCTTCAACTGAAAGCGAAACAAGCAAATTAGATTCCAACTCATGCGAAAAAAAGATTTTGCTTCAAATACTTGCGATATAAATGATTTAGCTTCATCTGGAAGTGAAACAAGCGAGTTAGCTTCAAATCCATGCGAAACACATGATTTATCTTCAAAGCAACGCGAAGTAGAAGGTTTACCTTCAAATCCATGCGAAACAAATCATTTAGCTTCAAATAGTTGCGATATAAATGATTTATCTTCAACTGGATGCGAAACAAGCGAGTTAGCTTCTAAACCATGCGAAACACATGATTTAGCTTCAAGTCAACACAAAATAGAAGGTTTAGCTTCAAATCCAAGCGAAACAAATGATTTTGCTTCAAATACTTGGGATATAAATGATTTAGATTCAACTGCATGCGAAACAAACAAGTTAGATTCAAATCCATGCAAAACACGAGATTTAGATTCAAATCAATGCCGAGTAGAAATTTTAGCTTCAAATCCAAGCGAAACAAATGATTTAGCTTCAAATATTTGCGATATAAATGATTTAGCTTCAACTGCATGCGAAACAATCGAGTTATATACAAATCCAAGCGAAACACATGACAAAGCTTCAAATCAATGCGAAGTAGAAGATTTAGCTTCAAATCCAAGCGAAACAAATGATTTAGCTTCAAGTACTTGCGATATAAACGATATAGCTTCAAATTCATGCGACACAAACGAGTTAGCTTCACATTCATTCGAAACACATGATTTAGCTTCAAATCAATGCGAAGTAGAAGGTTTAGCTTAAAATCCAAGCGAAACAAATAATTTAGCTTAAAATAATTGCGATGTAAATGATTTAGTTTTAACTGGAAGCGAAACGAGCGAGTTAGCTTCAAATCCATGCGAAACACATGATTTGCATTCAAAGGAATACGAAGTAGAAGGTTTAGCTTCAAATCCATGTCAAACATTGATTTAATTTCAAATACTAGCGATATAAATGATTTAGCTTCAACTGGAAGCGGGACAAACGAGTTAGCTTCACAGTCATTCGAAACACATGATTTATTTTCAAATTAATGCGAAGTAGAAGGTTTAGCTTCAAATCAATGCGAAACAAATGATTTAGCTTCAAGTACTAGCGATATAAACAATATAGCTTCAAATGCATGCGAAACAAACGAGTTAGCCTCACATTCATTCGAAACACATGATTTAGAATCAAATCAATGCGAAGTAGAAGATTTAGCTTCAAATCCATGCGAAACAAATGATTTAGCTTCAAATACTTGTGATATAAATGATTTAGCTTCAACTGCATGCGAAACGATCGAGTTAGATTCAAATCCACGCGAAACACATGACAAAGTTTCAAATCAGTGCGAGGTAGAAGGTTTAGCTTCAAATCCATGCTAATCAAATGATTTAGCTTCAAGTACTAGCGATATAAATGATTTAGCTCCAACTGGAAGCGAAACATGCGAGTTAGCTTCAAATCCATGCGAAACAAATGATTTAGCTTCAAGTACTTGAGATATAAACGATATAGCGTCAAATGCATGCGAAACAAACGAGTTAGCTTCACAGTCATTCGAAACACATGATTTATCTTCAAATTAATGCGAAGTAGTAGGATTAGCTTCAAATCAATGCGAAACAAATGATTTAGCTTCAAGTACTAGCGATATAAACAATATAGCTTCAAATGCATGCGAAACAAACGAGTTAGCTTCACTTTCATTCGAAACACATGATTTAGCTTCAAATCAATGCGAAGTAGAAGATTTAGATTCAAATCCAAGCGAAACAAATGATTTTGCTTCAAATACTTGCGATATACATGATTTAGATTCAACTGCATGCGAAACAAACAAGTTAGATTCAAATCCATGCAAAACACGAGATTTAGATTCAAATCAATTCCGAGTAGAAACTTTAGCTTCAAATCCATGCGAAACAAATGATTTAGCTTCAAATACTTGCGATATAAATGATTTAGATTCAACTGCATGCGAAACAAATTAGTTAGCTTCAAATCCACGCGAAACACATGATTTATCTTCCATGCATTGCGAAGTAGAAGGTTTAGCTTCAAATCCATGCGAAACAAATGATTTAGCTTCAAATAATTGCGATATAAACGATATAGCTACAAATGCATGCGAAACAAACGAGTTAGCTTCACATTCATTCGAAACACATGATTTAGATTCAAATCAATGTGAAGTAGAAGGTTTAGCTTCAAATCCAAGCGAAACAAATAATTTAGCTTCAAATACAAGCGATATACATGATTTAGATTCAACTGCATGCGAAACAAACAACTTAGATTCACATTCATTCGAAACACATGATTTAGCTTCAAATCAATGCGAAGTAGAAGATTTAGCTTCAAATCCAAGCGAATCAAATGATTTTGCTTCAAATACTTGGGATATAAATGATTTAGATTCAACTGCATGCGAAACAAAAGAGTTAGATTCAAATCCATGCAAAACACGAGATTTAGATTCAAATCAATTCCGAGTAGAAGTTTTAGCTTCAAATCCATGCGAAACAAATGATTTAGCTTCAAATACTTCCGATATAAATGATTTAGCTTCAACTGGAAGCGAAACATGCGAGTTAGCTTCAAATCCACGCGAAACACATGATTTATCTTCCTAGCAATGCGAAGTAGAAGGTTTAGCTGCAAATCCATGCGAAACAAATGATTCTGCTGCAAACACTAGCGATAAAAAATGATTTAGCTCCAACTGGAAGCGAAACATGCGAGTTAGCTTCAAATCCATGCGAAACAAATGATTCAGCTTCAAGTACCTGCGATATAAACGATATAGCTTCAAATGCATGCGAAACAAACGAGTTAGCTTCTAATTCATTCAAAACACATTATTTAGCTTCAAATCAATGCGAAGTAGAAGATTTAGCTTCAAATCCATGCGAAACAAATGATTTAGCTTCAAATACATGCGATATAAATGATTTAGATTCAACTGCATGCGAAGCAAACAACTTAGATTCACTTTCATTCGAAACACATGATTTAGCTTCAAATCAATGCGAAGTAGAAGATTTAGCTTCAAATCCAAGCGAATCAAATGATTTAGCTTCAAATACATGCGATATAAATGATGTAGATACAACTGCATGCGAAACAATCGAGTTAGATTCAAATCCAAGCGAAACACATGGCAAAGCTTCAAATCAGTGCGAGGTAGAACGTTTAGCTTCAAATCCATGCGAAACAAATGATTTAGCTTCAAATACTTGCGATATAAATGATTTAGCTTCAACTGGAAGCGAAACAATCGAGTTAAATTCAAATCCACGCGAAACACATGATTTATTTACCAAGCAATGCGAAGTAGAAGGTTTAGCTTCAAATCCATGCGAAACAAATGGTTTAGCTTCAAGTACTAGCGATATAAATGATTTAGCTCCAACTGGAAGCGAAACATGCAAGTTAGCTTCAAATCCATGCGAAACAAATGATTTAGCTTCAAGTGCTAGCGATATAAACGATATAGCTACAAATGCATACGAAACTAACGAGTTAGCTTCACATTCATTCGAAACACATGATTTAGCTTCAAATCAATGTGAAGTAGAAGGTTTAGCTCCAAATCCAAGCGAAACAAATAATTTAGCTTCAAATACTTGCGATATAAATGATTTAGATTCAACTGCATGCGAAACAAACATGTTAGATTCAAATGCATGCGAAAAACGAGATTTAGATTTAAATCAATACGGAGTAGAAGTTTTAGCAACAAATCCATGCGAAACAAATGATTTAGCTTAAAATACTTGCGATATAAACGATATAGCCTGAAATGCATGCGATACAAACGAGTTAGCTTCACATTCATTCGAAACACATGACTTAGGTTGAAAGCAGTGCGAAGTAGAAGGTTTAGCTTCAAATCCATGCGAAACAAATGATTTGGCTTCAATTAATTGCGATGTAAATGATTTAGCTTTAACTGGAAGCGAAACAAGCGAGTTAGCTTCAAATCCATGCGAAACAAATGAGTTAGCTTCAAATACATGCGATATAAATGATTTAGATTCAACTGCATGCGAAGCAAGCAACTTAGATTCACTTTCATTCGAAACACATGATTTAGCTTCAAATCAATGCGAAGTAGAAGATTTAGATTCAAATCCAAGCGAAACAAATGATTTTGCTTCAAATACCAGCGATATAAACGATATAGATTCAAATGCATGCGAAACAAATGAGTTAGCTTCAAATCCACGCGAAACACATGACAAAGCTTCAAATCAGTGCGAGGTAGAAGGTTTAGCTTCAAATCCATGCGAAACAAATGATTTAGCTTAAGATAATTGCGATGTAAATGATTTAGATTTAACTGGAAACGAAACGAGCGAGTTAGCTTCAAATCCATGCGAACCACATGATTTGCATTCAAAGGAATACGAAGTAGAAGGTTTAGCTTCAAATCCATGCGAAACAAATGATTTCGCTTCAAATACTAGCGATATAAATGATATAGCTTCAACTGGAAGCGAAACAAGCGAGTTAGCTTCTCATCCATGCGAAAAAAAGATTTAGATCAAATACTTGCGATATAAATGATTTAGCTTCAACTGCATGCGAAACAAACAAGTTAGATTCAAATCCATACAAAACACGAGATTTAGATTCAAATCAATGCAGAGTACAAGTTTTAGCTTCAAATCCATGCGAAACAAATGATTTAGCTTCAAATACCAGCGATATAAACGATATAGATTCAAATGCATGCGAAACAAATGAGTTAGCTTCAAATCCACGCGAAACACATGATTTATCTTCCAAGCAATACGAAGTAGAAGGGTTAGCTGCAAATCCATGCGAAACAAGTGATTTAGCTTCAAATGCTCGCGATATAAACGATATAGATTCAAATGCATGCGATACAAACGAGTTAGCATCAAATCCACGCGAAACACATGACAAAGCTTCAAATCAGTGCGAGGTAGAAGGTTTAGCTTCAAATCCATGCGAAACAAATGATTTAGCTTAAGATAATTGCGATGTAAATGATTTAGATTTAACTGGAAGCGAAACGAGCGAGTTAGATTCAAATCCATGCGAAACACATGATTTGCATTCAAAGGAATACGAAGTAGAAGGTTTAGCTTCAAATCCATGCGAAACAAATGATTTAGATTCAAATTCTTGTGATATAAATGATTTAGCTTCAACTGCATACGAAACGATCGAGTTAGATTCAAATCCACGCGAAACACATGACAAAGTTTCAAATCAGTGCGAGGTAGAAGGTTTAGCTTCAAATCCATGCGAATCAAATGATTTAGCTTCAAGTACTAGCGATATAAATGATTTAGCTCCAACTGGAATCGAAACATGCGAGTTAGCTTCAAATCCATGCGAAACAAATGATTTAACTTCAAATACTTCCGATATAAATGATTTAGCTTCAACTGGAAGCGATACAAACGAGTTAGCTTCACATTCATGCGAAACACATGATTTAGCTTCAAATCAATGCAAAATAGAAGGTTTAGCTTCAAATCCAAGCGAAACATATGATTTTGCTTCAAATACTTGGGATATAAATGATTTCGATTCAACTGCATGCGAAACAAACAAGTTAGATTCAAATCCATACAAAACACGAGATTTAGATTCAAATCAATGCAGAGTAGAAGTTTTAGCTTCAAATCCATGCGAAACAAATGGTTTAGCTTCAAATACTTGCGATATAAACGATATAGATACAAATGCATGCGATACAAATGAGTTAGCTTCAAATCCACGCGAAACACATGATTTATCTTCCAAGCAATGCGAAGTAGAAGGTTCAGCTTCAAATCCATGCGAAACAAATGATTCAGCTTCAAGTACTTGCGATTTAAACGATATAGCTTCAAATGCATGCGAAACAAACGAGTTAGCTTCTAATTCATTCAAAACACATTATTTAGCTTCAAATCAAAGCGGAGTAGAAGATTTAGCTTCAAATCCATGCGAAACAAATGATTTAGCTTAAGATAATTGCGATGTGAACGATTTAACTTTAACTGGAAGCGAAACGAGCGAGTTAGCTTCAAATCCAAGCGAAACAAATGATTTTGCTTCAAATACTTGGGATATAAATGATTTAGATTCAACTGCATGCGAAACAAACAAGTTAGATTCAAATCCATGCAAAACACGAGATTTAGATTCAAATCAATTCCGAGTAGAAATTTTAGCTTCAAATCCATGCGAAACAAATGATTTAGCTTTAAATACTCGCGATATAAACGTTATAGCTTCAAATGCATGCGAAACAAACGAGTTAGCTTCACAGTCATTCGAAACACATGATTTAGCTTCAAATCAATGCGAAGTAGAAGGTTTAGCTTAAAATCCAAGCGAAACAAATAATTTAGCTTAAAATAATTGCGATGTAAATGATTTAGTTTTAACTGGAAGCGAAACGAGCGAGTTAGCTTCAAATCCATGCGAAACACATGATTTGCATTCAAAGGAATACGAAGTAGAAGGTTTAGCTTCAAATCCATGTCAAACATTGATTTAATTTCAAATACTAGCGATATAAATGATTTAGCTTCAACTGGAAGCGGGACAAACGAGTTAGCTTCACAGTCATTCGAAACACATGATTTATTTTCAAATTAATGCGAAGTAGAAGGTTTAGCTTCAAATCAATGCGAAACAAATGATTTAGCTTCAAGTACTAGCGATATAAACAATATAGCTTCAAATGCATGCGAAACAAACGAGTTAGCTTCACATTCATTCGAAACACATGATTTAGAATCAAATCAATGCGAAGTAGAAGATTTAGCTTCAAATCCATGCGAAACAAATGATTTAGCTTCAAATACTTGTGATATAAATGATTTAGCTTCAACTGCATGCGAAACGATCGAGTTAGATTCAAATCCACGCGAAACACATGACAAAGTTTCAAATCAGTGCGAGGTAGAAGGTTTAGCTTCAAATCCATGCTAATCAAATGATTTAGCTTCAAGTACTAGCGATATAAATGATTTAGCTCCAACTGGAAGCGAAACATGCGAGTTAGCTTCAAATCCATGCGAAACAAATGATTTAGCTTCAAGTACTTGAGATATAAACGATATAGCGTCAAATGCATGCGAAACAAACGAGTTAGCTTCACAGTCATTCGAAACACATGATTTATCTTCAAATTAATGCGAAGTAGTAGGATTAGCTTCAAATCAATGCGAAACAAATGATTTAGCTTCAAGTACTAGCGATATAAACAATATAGCTTCAAATGCATGCGAAACAAACGAGTTAGCTTCACTTTCATTCGAAACACATGATTTAGCTTCAAATCAATGCGAAGTAGAAGATTTAGATTCAAATCCAAGCGAAACAAATGATTTTGCTTCAAATACTTGCGATATACATGATTTAGATTCAACTGCATGCGAAACAAACAAGTTAGATTCAAATCCATGCAAAACACGAGATTTAGATTCAAATCAATTCCGAGTAGAAACTTTAGCTTCAAATCCATGCGAAACAAATGATTTAGCTTCAAATACTTGCGATATAAATGATTTAGATTCAACTGCATGCGAAACAAATTAGTTAGCTTCAAATCCACGCGAAACACATGATTTATCTTCCATGCATTGCCAAGTAGAAGGTTTAGCTTCAAATCCATGCGAAACAAATGATTTAGCTTCAAATAATTGCGATATAAACGATATAGCTACAAATGCATGCGAAACAAACGAGTTAGCTTCACATTCATTCGAAACACATGATTTAGATTCAAATCAATGTGAAGTAGAAGGTTTAGCTTCAAATCCAAGCGAAACAAATAATTTAGCTTCAAATACAAGCGATATACATGATTTAGATTCAACTGCATGCGAAACAAACAACTTAGATTCACATTCATTCGAAACACATGATTTAGCTTCAAATCAATGCGAAGTAGAAGATTTAGCTTCAAATCCAAGCGAATCAAATGATTTTGCTTCAAATACTTGGGATATAAATGATTTAGATTCAACTGCATGCGAAACAAACAAGTTAGATTCAAATCCATGCAAAACACGAGATTTAGATTCAAATCAATTCCGAGTAGAAACTTTAGCTTCAAATCCATGCGAAACAAATGATTTAGCTTCAAATACTTGCGATATAAACGTTATAGCTTCAAATGCATGCGAAACAAACGAGTTAGCTTCACAGTCATTCGAAACACATGATTTATTTTCAAATTAATGCGAAGTAGCCGGTTTAGCTTCAAATCAATGCGAAACAAATGATTTACCTTCAAATACTAGCGATATAAATGCTATAGCTTCAACTGGAAGCGAAACAAGCGAGTTAGCTTCTAATCCATGCGAAACAAATGATTTAGCTTCAAGTACTTGCGATATAAACGATATAGCTTCAAATGCATGCGAAACCAACGAGTTAGATTCACATTCATTCGAAACACATGATTTAGCTTCAAATCAATGCGAAGTAGAAGGTTTAGCTTCAAATCCAAGCGAAACAAATAATTTAGCTTGAAATACTTGCGATATAAATGATTTAGATTCAACTGCATGCGAAACAAACAAGTTAGCTTCAAATCCATGCGAAACAAACGAGTTACCTTCACATTCATGCAAAACACGTGATTTAGTTTCAAATCAATGTGAAGTAAACGGCTCAGCTTCAAATCCATGCCATCAAACGATTTAGCTTCAAATGCATGTGAACACATGATTCAGCCATAAATCAATGCAAAGTAGAAGGTTGAGCTTCAAATCCATGTGAAACAAATGATTTGGCTTCAAACACTTGTGATATATACGATTTAGCAGCAACTGGAAGCGAAACAATCGAGTTAGATTCAAATCCATGCGAAACGCATGATTTAGCTTCAGATCAATGCGAAGTAGAAGGTTTGGCTTCAAATCCATGCGAAACAAATGATTTAGCATCACATACTTGCGGTATAAATGATTTAGATTCACTGAAAGCGAAACAAACGAGTTATCTTCAAATCCATGCGAAACACATGAATTAGCTTGAAATAAATGCGGAGTAGAAGGTTTACATTCAAATCCCTGCGAAAGAAATGATTTAGCTTCAACTACTTGCGATATAAATGATTTAGCTTCAACTGAAAGCTAAACAAACGAGTTAGCCTCTAATCCATGCGAAACACATGATTTGTCTTCAAAGCAATGCGAACCACATGATTTAGCTTCAAATCAATGCGGAGTAGAAGGTTTATCTTCAAATCCATGTAAAACAAATGATTTAGCTTCAAATACTTCCGATAGAAGTGATTTAGCTTCAACTGGAAGCGAGACAAACGAGTTAGCTTCACATTTATGCGAAACAAATGATTTAGCTTCAAATACTTGCGATATAAATGATCTAGAATCAACTGCATGCGAAACAAACAAGTTAGATTCAAATCCATTTGAAACACGAGATTTACTTTTAAATCAATGCGGAGTAGAAGTTTTAGCTACAAATCCATGCGAAACAAATGATTTAGCTTCAAATACTTGCGACATGAACGATATAGCTTCAAATGCATGCGAAACAAACGAGTTAGCTTCACATTCATTCGAAACACACGATTTAGCTTCAAATCAATGCGAAGTAGAAGGGTTAGCTCCAAATCCATGCGATACAAATGGATTTAGCTTCAAATACTTCCGAAATAAATGATTTAGCTTCATCTGGAAGCGAGACAAACGAGTTAGCTCCAAAACCATGCGAAACAAATGATTTAGCTTCAAATACTTGCGATATAAATGATTTAGCTTCAACTGGAAGCGAAACAGGCGAGTTAGCTCTAACCCATGCGAAACAAATGATATAACTTCAAATCCACGTGGAGTAGAAGGTTTAGCTTCAAATCCATGCGAAACAAATGATTTAGCATCACATACTTGCGGTATAAATGATTTAGATTCAACTGCATGCGAAACAAATAGTTAGATTCAATTCCACGTGAAACACATGGTTAAGCGTCCAATGCAAACGAAACACATGATTTGGCTTCGAGTCAATGCGAAGTTGAAGGTTTAACTTTAAATACATGCGAAACAAACGATTTAGCTTCAAATACTTGCGATATAAATGATTTAGCTTCAACTGCATGCGAAACAAACGAGTTAGCTTCAAATCCATGCGAAACACATGACTTAGCTTGAAATCAATGCGAAGTAGAAGGTTTAGCTTCAAATCCATGCGAAACAAACGAGTTTCCGTCACATTCATGCAAAACACGTGATTTAGATTCAAATCAATGTGAAGTAGACGGCTTAGCTTCAAATCCATACTAAAGAAACGAATTAGCTTCAAATACTTGCTATATAAATTATTTAGCTTCAACTGCATACGAAACAAATGATTTGGCTCGAGTCAATGCGATGTGGAAGGTTTAGCTTCAAATCCATGCGAAACAAGTGATTTAGCTTCAAATCAATGCGATCTAGAAAGATTAGCTTCAAATCAATGCGAAACATATGATTTAGCTTGAAATCACTACGGAGAAGAATGTTTACCTTCAATTCTATGTGAAACAAATGACTTAGCTTCAAATACTTGCGACGTAAATGATATAGGATTCCAATGCATACGAAACCATCGAGTTAGCTTCAAATCCATGTGAAACACATGACTTAGCTTGAAATAAATGCGGAGTACAAGGTTTACATACAAATCCCTGCGAAACAAACGATTTAGCTTCAAATCCATGCGAAACACATGACTTAGCTTCTAATCAATGCGGAGTAGAAGGTTTAGCTTCATAAGCATGCGAAACACATGATTTAGCTTCAAATCAATGCGAAGTAGAAGGTTTAGCTTCAAATCCATGCGAAACACATGACTTGGCTTGAAATAAATGCGGAGTAGAAGGTTTACAGACAAATCCCTGCGATACATGTGATTTAGATTGAAATACTTGCGATATAAATGATTTAGCTTCAACTGCATGCGAAACAAATAGTTAGATTCAATGCCACGTGAAACACATGATTAAGCGTCCAATGCAAACGAAACACATGATTTGGCTTCGAGTCAATGCGAAGATGAAGGTTTAACTTTAAATCCATGCGAAACAAACGATTTAGCTTCAAATACTTGCGATATAAATGATTTAGCTTCAACTGCATGCGAAACAAACGAGTTAGCTTCAAATCCATGCGGAACACATGACTTAGCTTGAAATCAATGCTAAGTAGAAGGTTTAGCTTCAAATCCATGCGAAACAAACGAGTTTCCATCACATTCATGCAAAACACGTGATTTAGATTCAAATCAATGTGAAGTAGACGGCTTAGCTTCAAATCCATACTAAACAAACGAATTAGCTTCAAATACTTGCTATATAAATTATTTAGCTTCAACTGCATACGAAACACATGATTTGGCTCGAGTCAATGCGATGTGGAAGGTTTAGCTTCAAATCCATGCGAAACAAGTGATTTAGCTTCAAATCAATGCGATCTAGAAAGATTAGCTTCAAATCCATGCGAAACATATGATTTAGCTTGAAATCACTACGGAGGAGAATGTTTACCTTCAATTCTATGTGAAACAAATGACTTAGCTTCAAATACTTGCGACGTAAATGATATAGGATTCCAATGCATACGAAACCATCGAGTTAGCTTCAAATCCATGCGAAACACATGACTTAGCTTGAAATAAATGCGGAGTAGAAGGTTTACATACAAATCCCTGCGAAACAAACGATTTAGCTTCAAATCCATGCGAAACGCATGACTTAGCTTCTAATCAATGCGGAGTAGAAGGTTTAGCTTCAAAAGCATGCGAAACACATGATTTAGCTTCAAATCAATGCTAAGTAGAAGGTTTAGCTTCAAATCCATGCGAAACACATGACTTGGCTTGAAATAAATGCGGAGTAGAAGGTTTACACACAAATCCCTGCGATACATGTGATTTAGATTGAAATACTTGCGATATAAATGATTTAGCTTCAACTGCATGCGAAACAAATAGTTAGATTCAATGCCACGTGAAACACATGATTAAGCGTCCAATGCAAACGAAACACATGATTTGGCTTCGAGTCAATGCGAAGTTGAAGGTTTACCTTTAAATCCATGCGAAACAAACGATTTAGCTTCAAATACTTGCGATATAAATGATTTAGCTTCAACTGCATGCGAAACAAACGAGTTAGCTTCAAATCCATGCGAAACACATGACTTAGCTTGAAATCAATGCGAAGTAGAAGGTTTAGCTTCAAATCCATGCGAAACAAATGATTTAGATTCAAATCAATGCGGAATAGAAGGTTTAGCTTCAAATGCATGCGAAACACGTGATTTAGCCTTAAATCAATGCGAAGTAGAAGGTTTAGCTTCAAATCCATGTGAAACAAATGATTTAGCTTCAAATACTTGTGATATATATGATTTAGCTGCAACTGGAAGCGAAACAAGCGTGTTAGATTCAAATCCATGCAAAACGCATGATTTAGCTTCAAATCAATGCGAAGTAGAAGGTTTAGCTTCAAATCCATGCGAAACAAACGAGTTTAATTCACATTCATGCAAAACACGTGATTTAGATTCAAATCAATGTGAAGTAGACGGCTTAGCTTCAAATCCATGTAAAACAAATGATTTAGCTTCAAATACTTGGCATATAAATTATTTAGCTTCAACTGCATACGAAACACATGACTTGGCTCGAGTCAATGCGATGTGGAAGGTTTAGCTTCAAATCCATGCGAAACACATGACTTAGATTCTAATCAATATGGAGTAGAAGGTTTAGCTTCAAATGCATGCGGAACAGAAGATTTAGCTTCAAATCAAGGCGGAATAGAAGGTTTAGCTTCAAATGCATGCGAAACACATGATTTAGATTCGAACCAATGCGGAGTAGAAGCTTGAGCTTCAAATCCATGCGAAACAATTGATTTAGCTTCAAATCAATGAGAAGTAGAAGGTTAAGCACCAAATCTATAAGAAACAAATGATTTAGCATCAAATGCTTGCGACATAAATGATTTAGATTCAACTGCATGCGAAACAAACATGTTAGATTCAAATCCATGCGAAAAACGAGATTTAGATTTAAATCAATACGGAGTAGAAGTTTTAGCTACAAATCCATGCGAAACAAATGATTTAGCTTAAAATACTTGCGATATAAACGATATAGCTTCAAATGCATGCGATACAAACGAGTTAGCTTCACATTCATTCGAAACACATGACTTAGGTTGAAAGCAATGCGAAGTAGAAGGTTTAGCTTCAAATCCATGCGAAACAAATGATTTGGCTTCAATTAATTGCGATGTAAATGATTTAGCTTTAACTGGAAGCGAAACAAGCGAGTTAGCTTCAAATCCAAGCGAAACAAATGATTCTGCTTCAAATACTAGCGATAAAAAATGATTTAGCTCCAACTGGAAGCGAAACATGCGAGTTAGCTTCATATCCGTGCGAAACAAATGATTTAGATTCAATTACTTGCGATATAATCGATATAGCTTCAAATGCATGCGATACAAACGATTTAGCTTCGCATTCATTCGAAACACATGACTTAGGTTGAAAGCAATGCGAAGTAGAAGGCTTAGCTTCAAATCCATGCGAAACAAATGATTTTGCTTCAAATACTTGCGATATAAATGATTTAGCTTCAACTGGAAGCGAGACAAACGAGTTAGCTTCACATTCATGCGAAACACATGATTTAGCTTCAAGTCAACACAAAATAGAAGGTTTAGCTTCAAATCCAAGCGAAGCAAATGATTTTGCTTCAAATACTTGGGATATAAATGATTTAGATTCAACTGCATGCGAAACAAACAAGTTAGATTCAAATCCATGCAAAACACGAGATTTAGATTCAAATCAATTCCGAGTAGAAATTTTAGCTTCAAATCCATGCGAAACAAATGATTTAGCTTCAAATACTTGCGATATAAACGTTATAGCTTCAAATGCATGCGAAACAAACGAGTTAGCTTCACAGTCATTCGAAACACATGATTTATCTTCAAATTAATGCGAAGTAGCCGGTTTAGCTTCAAATCAATGCGAAACAAATGATTTACCTTCAAAAACTAGCGATATAAATGATATAGCTTCAACTGGAAGCGAAACAAGCGAGTTAGCTTCTCATCCATGCGAAAAAAAGATTTAGATCAAATACTTGCGATATAAATGATTTAGCTTCAACTGGAAGCGAAACATGCGAGTTAGCTTCTAATCCATGCGAAACAAATGATTTAGCTTCAAGTACTTGCGATATAAACGATATAGCTTCAAATGCATGCGAAACAAACGAGTTAGCTTCACATTCATTCGAAACACATGATTTAGCTTCAAATCAATGCGAAAAAGAAGGTTTAGCATCAAATCCAAGCGAAACACATGATTTGTCTTCAAAGGAATGCGAAGTAGAAGGTTTATCTTCAAATCCATGCGAAACAAATGATTTAACTTTAAATACTAGCGATATAAATGATATAGCTTCAACTGGAAGCGAAACAAGCGAGTTAGCTTCTAATCCATGCGACACAATAGATTTATCTTCAAGTACTTGGGATATAAATGATATAGCTTCAAATGCATGCGAAACAAACGAGTTAGCTTCACATTCATTCGAATCACATGATTTAGCTTCAAATCAATGCGAAGAAGGTTTAGTTTCAAATCCAAGAGAAACAAATGATTTAGCTTCAAATACTTGCGATATAAATGCTTTAGCTTCAACTGGAAGCGAAACAAACGGGTTAGCTTCAATTCATGCGACCCAAATGATTTAGGTTCCAATCAATGCAGAGTAGAAGGTTTAGCTTCAAATGCAGGCGAAACACATGATTTATATTCAAATCAATGTGAAGTAGAAGGTTTTGCTCCAAATACATATGAAATAAATGATTTAGCATCAAATACTTGCGACATAAATGATTTAGCTTCAACTGGATTCGAAACAAGGGAGTTAGATTCAAATCCACGCAAAGAACATGATTATGCTTCAAATGCATACGAAACACATGATTTGGCTTCGAGTCAATGCGAAGTGGAAGGTCTAGCTTCAAATCCACGCGAAACAAATGATTTAGCTTCGCATACTTGCGATATAAATGATTTAGCTTCAACTGAATGCGAAACAAACAAGTTAGCTTCAAATCCATGCGAAACAAATGATTTATCTTCAAAGCAATGCGAAGTAGAAGGTTTAGCTTCAACTCCATGCGAAGTAGAAGGTTTAGCTTCAACTCCATGCGAAACAAATGATTTAGATTCAAATACTTCCGATATAAATGATCTAGCTTCAACTGGAAACGAGACAATCGAGTTAGCTTCACATTCATGCGAAACACATGACTTATCTTCAAATCAAAGCGAAGTAGAAGTTTTGGCATCAAATCAATGCGAAACAAATGATTTAGCGTCAAATACATTAGATATAAATGAGTTAGATTCAACTCCATGCGAAACAAACAAGTTAGCTTCAAATCCACTCGATATACATGATTTAGCTTCAAATCAAAGCGAAGTAGAAGGTTTAACTTCAAATCTATAAGTAACAAATGATTTAGCTTCAGAAACTTGAGAAATAAATTATTTAGCTTCAACTGCATGCGAATACAAACGAGTTAGCTTGAAATCCATGCGAAGCACATGAGTTAGCTTGAAATCAATGCGGAGTAGATGGTTTAGCGTCAAATGCATGCGCAACATATTATTTAGCTTCAAATCAACACAGAATAGAAGGATTAGCTTCAAATGCATGGGAAACACATGATTTAGCTTAAAATTCATGCGAAACACATGACTTAGCTTCAAATCAATGCAGAGTAGAAGACTTAGCTTCAATTGCATGCGAAACACATGATTTAGCTTCAAATCAATGCGGAATAGAAGGTTTAACTTCAAATGCATGCGAAACAGATGATTTAGCCTTAAATCAATGCGAAGTAGAAAGTTTAGCTACAAATCCATGCGAAACAAATGATGTAGCTTCAAATCAATGTAAAGTAGAAGGTATAGCTTCAAATCCTTAAGAAACAAATGATTTAGCATCAAATACTTACGACATAATTGATTTAGCTTGAACTGTATGCGAAACAAACGAGTTAGCTTCACACCCATGCGAAACACATTATTTAGATTCAAATCCATGCGGATTAGAAGGTTTAGCTTAAAATCCGTGCGAAACAAAAGATTTAGCTTCAAATACTTGCGATAGAAATGATTTAGCTTCAACTGCATGCGAAACAAGGGAGTTAGATTCAAATCCACGCGAAAAACATGATTAAGCTTCCAATGCTTACGAAACACATGATTTGGCTTCGAGTCAATGCGAAGTTGAAGGTTTAGCTTCAACTCCACGCGAAACAAATGATTTAGCTTCACATACTTGCGATATAAATGATTTAGCTTCAACTGAATGCGAAACAAACGAGTTAGCTTCAAATCCATGCGAAACACATGATTTATCTTCAAAGCAATGCGAAGTAGAAGGTTTAGCTTCAACTCCATGCGAAACAAATGATTTAGATTCAAATACTTCCGATATAAATGATTTAGGTTCAACTGGAAACGAGACAATCGATTTAGCTTCACATTCATGCGAAACACATGACTTAGCTCCCAATCAATGCGAGGTAGAATCTTTGGCTTCAAATCCATGCGAAACAAATGATTTAGCTTCAAATACTTGCGATATAAATGATTTAGATTCAACTGCAAGCGAAACAAACAAGTTAGCTTCAAATCCACCCGAAACGCATGATTTAGCTTCAAGTCGATGCGAAGTAGAAGGTTTAGCTTCAAATCCATGCGAAACAAGTGATTTAGCTTTAAATCAATGCGAAGTAGACAGTTTACCTTCAAATCCACGCGAAACAAATGATTTAACTTCAAATACTTGCGATATAAATGTTTTAGATTCAGATGCATGCGAAACAAACAAGTTAGCTTCAAATCCACTCGAGACACATTATTTAGCTTCAAATCTTTGCGAAGTAGAAGGTTTAGCTTCAAATCCATGCGAAACAATTGATTTTGCTTCAAATGCTTGCGATATAAATGATTTAGCTTCAACTGCATGCGAAACAAACGAGCAAGCTTGAAATCCATGCGAAAAACATGACTTATCTTCAAATCAAAGCGAAGTAGAAAGTTTACCATCAAATCCACGCGAAGCAAATGATTTAGCTTCAAATACTTGCGATATAAATGAGTTAGATTCAACTGCATGCGAAACAAACAAGTTAGCTTCAAATCCGCTCGAAACACATGATTTAGCTTCAAATCAATGCGAAGTAGAAGGTTTAACTTCAAATCTATAAGTAAAAAATGATTTAGCTGCAGAAACTTGAGGAATAAATTATTTAGCTTCAACCGCATGCGAAACAAACGAGTTAGCTTCAATTGCATGCGAAACACATGATATAGCTTCAAATCAATGCGGAATAGAAGGTTTAACTTCAAATGCATGCCCAACATATGATTTAGCTTCAAATCAACGCAGAATAGTAGGTTTAGCTTCAAATGCATGGGAAACACATGATTTAGCTTCAAATGCATTCGAAACACATGACTTAGATTAAAATCAATGCAGAGTAGATGGCTTAGCTTCAATTGCATGCGAGACACATGATTTAGCTTCAAATCAATGTGGCATAGAAGGTTTAACTTCAAATGCATGAGAAACACATCATTTAGCCTTAAATCAATGCGAAGTAAAAAGTTTAGCTACAAATCCACGCGAAACAAATGATGTAGCTTCATATCAATGTAAAGTAGAAGGTATAGCTTCAAATCCTTAAGAAACAAATGATTTAGCATCAAATACTTGCGACATAATTGATTTAGCTTGAACAGGATGCGAAACAAACGTGTTAGCTTCACATCCATGCGAAACACATTATTTAGATTCAAATCAATACGGAGTAGAAGTTTTAGCTACAAATCCATGCGAAACAAATGATTTAGCGTAAAATACTTGCGATATAAACGATGTAGCTTCAAATGCATGCGATACAAACGAGTTAGCTTCACATTCATTCGAAACACATGACTTAGGTTGAAAGCAATGCGAAGTAGAAGGTTTAGCTTCAAATCCATGCGAAACAAATGATTTGGCTTCAATTAATTGCGATGTAAATGATTTAGCTTTAACTGGAAGCGAAACATGCGAGTTAGCTTCAAATCCATGCGAAACAAATGATTTAGCTTCAAATACATGCGATATAAATGATTTAGATTCAGCTGCATGCGAAACAAACAACTTAGATTCACATTCATTCGAAACACATGATTTAGCTTCAAATCAATGCGAAGTAGAAGATTTAGCATCAAATCCAAGCGAAACAAATGATTTTGCTTCAAATACTTGGGATATAAATGATTTAGATTCAACTGCATGCGAAACAAACAAGTTAGATTCAAATCCATGCAAAACACGAGATTTAGATTCAAATCAATTCCGTGTAGAAATTTTAGCTTCAAATCCATGCGAAACAAATGATTTAGCTTCAAATACTTGCGATATAAACGTTATAGCTTCAAATGCATGCGAAACAAACGAGTTAGCTTCACAGTCATTCGAAACACATGATTTATTTTCAAATTAATGCGAAGTAGCCGGTTTAGCTTCAAATCAATGCGAAACAAATGATTTACCTTCAAATACTAGCGATATAAATGCTATAGCTTCAACTGGAAGCGAAACATGCGAGTTGGCCTCTAATCCATGCGAAACAAATGATTTAGCTTCAAGTACTTGCGATATAAACGATATAGCTTCAAATGCATGCGAAACAAACGAGTTAGATTCACATTCATTCGAAACACATGATTTAGCTTCAAATCAATGCGAAGTAGAAGGTTTAGCTTCAAATCCAAGCGAAACAAATGATTTAGCTTCAAATACTTGCGACATGAACGATATAGCTTCAAATGCATGCGAAACAAACGAGTTAGCTTCACAGTCATTCGAAACACATGATTTATTTTCAAATTAATGCGAAGTAGCCGGTTTAGCTTCAAATCAATGCGAAACAAATGATTTACCTTCAAATACTAGCGATATAAATGCTATAGCTTCAACTGGAAGCGAAACAAGCGAGTTAGCTTCTCATCCATGCGAAAAAAAGATTTAGATCAAATACTTGCGATATAAATGATTTAGCTTCAACTGGAAGCGAAACATGCGAGTTAGCTTCTAATCCATGCGAAACAAATGATTTAGCTTCAAGTACTTGCGATATAAACGATATAGCTTCAAATGCATGCGAAACAAACGAGTTAGATTCACATTCATTCGAAACACATGATTTAGCTTCAAATCAATGCGAAGTAGAAGGTTTAGCTTCAAATCCAAGCGAAACAAATAATTTAGCTTGAAATACTTGCGATATAAATGATTTAGATTCAACTGCATGCGAAACAAACAAGTTAGCTTCAAATCCATGCGAAACAAACGAGTTACCTTCACATTCATGCAAAACACGTGATTTAGTTTCAAATCAATGTGAAGTAAACGGCTCAGCTTCAAATCCATGCCATCAAACGATTTAGCTTCAAATGCATGTGAACACATGATTCAGCCATAAATCAATGCGAAGTAGAAGGTTGAGCTTCAAATCCATGTGAAACAAATGATTTAGCTTCAAACACTTGTGATATATACGATTTAGCAGCAACTGGAAGCGAAACAATCGAGTTAGATTCAAATCCATGCGAAACGCATGATTTAGCTTCAGATCAATGCGAAGTAGAAGGTTTGGCTTCAAATCCATGCGAAACAAATGATTTAGCATCACATACTTGCGGTATAAATGATTTAGATTCACTGAAAGCGAAACAAACGAGTTATCTTCAAATCCATGCGAAACACATGAATTAGCTTGAAATAAATGCGGAGTAGAAGGTTTACATTCAAATCCCTGCGAAACAAATGATTTAGCTTGAAGTACTTGTGATATATATGATTTAGCAGCAACTGGTAGCGAAACAAGCGAGTTAGATTCAAATCCATGCGAAACGCATGATTTAGCTTCAAATTAATGCGAAGTAGAAGGTTTAGCTTCAAATCCATGCGAAACAAACGAGTTTAATTCACATTCATGCAAAACACGTGATTTAGATTCAAATCAATGTGAAGTAGACGGCTTAGCTTCAAATCCATGTAAAACAAATGATTTAGCTTCAAATACTTGGCATATAAATTATTTAGCTTCAACTGCATACGAAACACATGACTTGGCTCGAGTCAATGCGATGTGGAAGGTTTAGCTTCAAATCCATGCGAAACACATGACTTAGATTCTAATCAATATGGAGTAGAAGGTTTAGCTTCAAATGCATGCGGAACAGAAGATTTAGCTTCAAATCAAGGCGGAATAGAAGGTTTAGCTTCAAATGCATGCGAAACACATGATTTAGATTCGAACCAATGCGGAGTAGAAGCTTGAGCTTCAAATCCATGCGAAACAAATGATTTGGCTTCAATTAATTGCGATGTAAATGATTTAGCTTTAACTGGAAGCGAAACAAGCGAGTTAGCTTCAAATCCAAGCGAAACAAATGATTTAGCGTCAAATACATTAGATATGAATGAGTTAGATTCAACTCCATGCGAAACAAACAAGTTAGCTTCAAATCCACTCGATATACATGATTTAGCTTCAAATCAAAGCGAAGTAGAAGGTTTAACTTCAAATCTATAAGTAACAAATGATTTAGCTTCAGAAACTTGAGAAATAAATTATTTAGCTTCAACTGCATGCGAATACAAACGAGTTAGCTTGAAATCCATGCGAAGCACATGAGTTAGCTTGAAATCAATGCGGAGTAGATGGTTTAGCGTCATATGCATGCGCAACATATTATTTAGCTTCAAATCAACACAGAATAGAAGGATTAGCTTCAAATGCATGGGAAACACATGATTTAGCTTAAAATTCATGCGAAACACATGACTTAGCTTCAAATCAATGCAGAGTAGAAGACTTAGCTTCAATTGCATGCGAAACACATGATTTAGCTTCAAATCAATGCGGAATAGAAGGTTTAACTTCAAATGCATGCGAAACAGATGATTTAGCCTTAAATCAATGCGAAGTAGAAAGTTTAGCTACAAATCCATGCGAAACAAATGATGTAGCTTCAAATCAATGTAAAGTAGAAGGTATAGCTTCAAATCCTTAAGAAACAAATGATTTAGCATCAAATACTTGCGACATAATTGATTTAGCTTGAACTGTATGCGAAACAAACGAGTTAGCTTCACACCCATGCGAAACACATTATTTAGATTCAAATCCATGCGGATTAGAAGGTTTAGCTTAAAATCCGTGCGAAACAAAAGATTTAGCTTCAAATACTTGCGATAGAAATGATTTAGCTTCAACTGCATGCGAAACAAGGGAGTTAGATTCAAATCCACGCGAAAAACATGATTAAGCTTCCAATGCTTACGAAACACATGATTTGGCTTCGAGTCAATGCGAAGTTGAAGGTTTAGCTTCAACTCCACGCGAAACAAATGATTTAGCTTCACATACTTGCGATATAAATGATTTAGCATCAACTGAATGCGAAACAAACGAGTTAGCTTCAAATCCATGCGAAACACATGATTTATCTTCAAAGCAATGCAAAGTAGAAGGTTTAGCTTCTACTCCATGCGAAACAAATGATTTAGATTCAAATACTTGCGATATAAATGATTTAGATTCAACTGCATGCGAAACAAACAAATTAGATTCACATTCATTCGAAACACATGACTTAGCTCCCAATCAATGCGAGGTAGAATCTTTGACTTCAAATCCATGCGAAACAAATGATTTAGCTTCAAATACTTGCGATATAAATGATTTAGATTCAACTGCAAGCGAAACAAACAAGTTAGCTTCAAATCCACCCGGAACGCATGATTTAGCTTCAAGTCGATGCGAAGTAGAAGGTTTAGCTTCAAATCCATGCGAAACAAGTGATTTAGCTTTAAATCAATGCGAAGTAGACAGTTTACCTTCAAATCCACGCGAAACAAATGATTTAACTTCAAATACTTGCGATATAAATGTTTTAGATTCAGATGCATGCGAAACAAACAAGTTAGCTTCAAATCCACTCGAGACACATGATTTAGCTTCAAATCTTTGCGAAGTAGAAGGTTTAGCTTCAAATCCATGCGAAACAATTGATTTTGCTTCAAATGCTTGCGATATAAATGATTTAGCTTCAACTGCATGCGAAACAAACGAGCAAGCTTGAAATCCATGCGAAAAACATGACTTATCTTCAAATCAAAGCGAAGTAGAAAGTTTACCATCAAATCCACGCGAAGCAAATGATTTAGCTTCAAATACTTGCGATATAAATGAGTTAGATTCAACTGCATGTGAAACAAACAAGTTAGCTTCAAATCCGCTCGAAACACATGATTTAGCTTCAAATCAATGCGAAGTAGAAGGTTTAACTTCAAATCTATAAGTAAAAAATGATTTAGCTGCAGAAACTTGAGGAATAAATTATTTAGCTTCAACCGCATGCGAAACAAACGAGTTAGCTTCAATTGCATGCGAAACACATGATTTAGCTTCAAATCAATGCGGAATAGAAGGTTTAACTTCAAATGCATGCCCAACATATGATTTAGCTTCAAATCAACGCAGAATAGTAGGTTTAGCTTCAAATGCATGGGAAACACATGATTTAGCTTCAAATGCATTCGAAACACATGACTTAGATTAAAATCAATGCAGAGTAGATGGCTTAGCTTCAATTGCATGCGAGACACATGATTTAGCTTCAAATCAATGTGGCATAGAAGGTTTAACTTCAAATGCATGAGAAACACATCATTTAGCCTTAAATCAATGCGAAGTAAAAAGTTTAGCTACAAATCCATGCGAAACAAATGATGTAGCTTCATATCAATGTAAAGTAGAAGGTATAGCTTCAAATCCTTAAGAAACAAATGATTTAGCATCAAATACTTGCGACATAATTGATTTAGCTTGAACTGGATGCGAAACGAACGTGTTAGCTTCACATCCATGCGAAACACATTATTTAGATTCAAATCAATGCGGATTAGAAGCTTTAGCATAACATCCGTGCGAAACAAAAGATTTAGATTCAAATACTTGCGATATAAATGATGTAGCTTCAACTGCATGCGAAACAAACGAGCAAGCTTGAAATCGATGCGAAAAACATTACTTATCTTCAAATCAAAGCGAAGTAGAAGGTTTACCTTCAAATCCACGCGAAACAAATGGTTTAGCTTCAAATACTTGCGACATAAATGAGTTAGATTCAACTGCATGCGAAACAAACAAGTTAGCTTCAAATCCACTCGAAACGCATGATTTAGCTTCAAATCAAAGCGATGTAGACAGTTTACCTTCAAATCCATGCGAAACACATGATTTATCTTCAAAGCAGCGCGAAATAGAAGGATTAGCTTCAAAACCATGCGAAACAAATGATTTAGATTCAACTGCATGCGAAACAAACAAGTTAGATTCAAATCCATGCAAAACACTAGATTTAGATTCAAATCAATGCCGAGTACAAGTTTTAGCTTCAAATCCATGCGAAACAAATGATTTAGCGTCAAATACTTGCGATATAAACGGTATAGCTTCAAATGCAAGCGAAACAAACGAGTTAGCTTCACATTCATTCCAAACACATGATTTAGCTTCAAATCAATGCGAAAAAGAAGGTTTAGCATCAAACCCAAGCGAAACACATGATCTGTCTTCAAAGGAATACTAAGTAGAAGGTTTAGATTCAAATCCATGCGAAACAAATGATTTAACTTTAAATACTAGCAATATAAATGATATAGCTTCAACTGGAAGCGAAACAAGCGAGTTAGCTTCTAATCCATGCGACACAATAGATTTATCTTCAAGTACTTGGGATATAAATGATATAGCTTCAAATGCATCCGAAACAAACGAGTTAGCTTCACATTCATTCGAAACACATGATTTAGCTTCAAATCAATGCGAAGAAGAAGGTTTAGCTTCACATCCAAGAGAAACAAATGATTTTGCTTCAAATACTTGCGATATAAATGATTTAGATTCAACTGCATGCGAAACAAACAAATTAGATTCACATTCATTCGAAACACATGACTTAGCTCCCAATCAATGCGAGGTAGAATCTTTGACTTCAAATCCATGCGAAACAAATGATTTAGCTTCAAATACTTGCGATATAAATGATTTAGATTCAACTGCAAGCGAAACAAACAAGTTAGCTTCAAATCCACCCGAAACGCATGATTTAGCTTCAAGTCGATGCGAAGTAGAAGGTTTAGCTTCAAATCCATGCGAAACAAGTGATTTAGCTTTAAATCAATGCGAAGTAGACAGTTTACCTTCAAATCCACGCGAAACAAATGATTTAACTTCAAATACTTGCGATATAAATGTTTTAGATTCAGATGCATGCGAAACAAACAAGTTAGCTTCAAATCCACTCGAGACACATGATTTAGCTTCAAATCTTTGCGAAGTAGAAGGTTTAGCTTCAAATCCATGCGAGGGAAAAGCTTTGGCTTCAAATCCATGCGAAACAAGTGATTTACCTTCAAATACTTGCGATATAAATTATTTAGATTCAACTGCATGCGATACAAACAACTTAGATTTACATTCATTCGTAACACATGATTTAGCTTCAAATCAATGCGAAGTACAAGGTATAGCTTCAAATCCATGCGAAACAAATAATTTAACTTCGAATACTAGCGATAAAAATGATTCAGCTTCACCTGGAAGCGAAACAAGCGAGTTAGCTTCACATTCATTCGAAACACATGATTTAGCTTCAAATCAATTTCGAAGAAGAAGGTTTAGCTTCAAATCCAAGAGTAACAAATGATTTTACTTCAAATACTTGCGATATAAATGATTTAGATTCAACTGCATGCGAAACAAACAAGTTAGATACAAATCCATGCAAAACATGAGATTTAGATTCAAATCAATGCCGAGTAGAAGTTTCAGCTTCAAATCCATGCGAAACATATGATTTAGCTTCAAATACTGCCGATATAAACGATATATCTCCAAATGCATCCGAAACAAACGAGTTAGCTTCAGAGTCATTCGAAACACATGATTTATCTTCAAAGCAACGCGAAGTTGAAGGTTTAGCTTCAAATCCATGCGAAACAAATGATTTAGCTTCAAATACATGCGATATAAATGATTTAGCTTCAACTGGAAGTGAAACAAGTGAGTCAGCTTCAAATGCATAGGAAACACATGATTTATCTCCAAAGCAACGCGAAGTAGAAGGTTTAGCTTCAAATCCATGCGAAAGACGAGATTTAGATTTAAATCAATGCGGAGTAGAAGTGTTAGCTACAAATCCATGCGAAACAAATGATTTAACTTCAAATACTTGCGATATAAACGATATAGCCCCCAATACATGCGATACAAACGAGTTATCTTCACATTCATTCGAAACACATGACTTAGGTTCAAATCAATGCGAAGTAGAAGGTTTAGCTTCAAATCCAAGAGAAACAAATGATTTTGCTTCAAATACTTGCGATATAAATGATTTAGATTCAACAGCATGCGAAACAAACAAGTTAGATTCAAATCCAAACAAAACACGAGATTTAGATTCAAATCAATGCCGAGTAGAAGTTTTAGCTTCAAATCCATGCGAAACACATGATTTAACTTCAAATCCACGCGGAGTAGAAGGTTTAACTTTAAATCCATGCGAAACAAATGATTTAGCTTCAAATACTTCCGATATTAATGATTTAGCTTCAACTGTATGCGAAACAAACGAGTTAGCTTCAAAACCATGCGAAACACATGATTTGTCTTCAAAGCAATGCGAAGTAGATGGTTTAGCTTCAAATCCATGCGAAACAAATGATTTAGCTTCCAATACTTACGATATAAGTGATATAGCTTCAACTGCATGCGAAACAAACGAGCTAGCTTCAAATCCACGCGAAACACATGATTTATCTTGCATGCATTGCGAAGTAGAAGGTTCAGCTTGAAATCCATGCGAAACAAATGATTTAGCTTCAAATACTTGCGATATAAATGATTTAGCTTCAACTGGAAGCGAGACAAAAGAGTTAGCTTCACATTCATGCGAAACACATGATTTAGCTTCAAATCAATGCGAGGTAAAAGCTTTGGCTTCAAATCCATGCGAAACAAATGATTTAACTTCAAATCCACGTGGAGTAGAAGGTTTAACTTCAAATCCATGCGAAACAAATGATTTAGCTTCAAATACTTCCGATATAAATGATTTAGCTTCAACTGCAAGCGAAACAAACAACTAATATTCACATTCATTCGAAACACATGATTTAGCTTCAAATCAATGCGAAGTAGAAGGTATAGCTTCAAATCCATGTAAAACAAATGATTTAACTACAAATTCTAGCGATATAAATTATTTGGTTTCAACTGGAAGCGAGACAAAAGAGTTAGCTTCACATTCATGCGAAACACATGATTTAGCTTCAAATCAATGCGAAGTAGGCGGTTTAGCTTCAAATCCAAGCGAAACAAATGATTTTGCTTCAAATACTTGCGACATAAATGATTGTGATTCAACTGCATGCGAAACAAACGAGTTAGCTACAAATCCATTCGAAACACATGATTTGTCTTCAAAGCAATGCGATGTAGAAGGTTTAGCTTCAAATCCATGCGAAACAAATGATTTAGATTCCGATACTTATGATATAAATGATATAGCTTCAACTGCATGCGAAACAAACGAGTTAGCTTCAAATCCACGCGAAACACATGATTTATCTTCCGTGCATTGCGAAGTAGAAGGTTCAGCTTCAAATCCATGCGAAACAAATGATTTAGCTTCAAATACTTGCGATATAAATGATTTAGCTTCAACCGGAAGCGAGACAAAAGAGTTAGCATCGCATTCATGCGAAACACATGATTTAGCTTCAAATCAATGCGAGGTAAAGCCTTGGCTTCAAATCCAAGAGAAACAAATGATTTTGCTTCAAATACTTGCGATATAAATGATTTAGATTCAAATGCATGCGAAACAAACGAGTAAGCTACACAGTCATTCGAAACACATGATTTAGCTTCAAATCAATGCGACGTAGAAGGTTTAGCTTCAAATCCATGCGAAACAAATAATTTACCTTCGAATACTAGCGATATAAATGATTTAGCTTCAACTGGAAGCGAAACAAGCGAGTTAGCTTCTAATCCATGCGAAACAAACGATTTATCTTCAAGATTTTTCGATATAAACGATATAGCTTCAAATGCATGCGATACAAACGAGTTAGGTTCACAGACATTCGAAACACATGACTTAGGTTCAAATCAATGCGAAGTAGAAGGTTTAGCTTCAAATCCAAGAGAAACAAATGATTTTGCTTCAAATACTTGCGATATAAATGATTTAGATTCAACAGCATGCGAAACAAACAAGTTAGATTCAAATCCAAGCAAAACACGAGATTTAGATTCAAATCAATGCCGAGTAGAAGTTTTAGCTTCAAATCCATGCGAAACACATGATTTAACTTCAAATCCACGCGGAGTAGAAGGTTTAACTTTAAATCCATGCGAAACAAATGATTTAGCTTCAAATACTTCCGATATTAATGATTTAGCTTCAACTGTATGCGAAACAAACGAGTTAGCTTCAAAACCATGCGAAACACATGATTTGTCTTCAAAGCAATGCGAAGTAGAAGGTTTAGCTTCAAATCCATGCGAAACAAATGTTTTAGCTTCCAATACTTACGATATAAGTGATATAGCTTCAACTGCATGCGAAACAAACGAGCTAGCTTCAAATCCACGCGAAACACATGATTCATCTTGCATGCATTGCGAAGTAGAAGGTTCAGCTTGAAATCCATGCGAAACAAATGATTTAGCGTCAAATACTTGCGATATAAATGATTTAGCTTCAACTGGAAGCGAGACAAAAGAGTTAGCTTCACATTCATGCGAAACACATGATTTAGCTTCAAATCAATGCGAGGTAAAAGCTTTGGCTTCAAATCCATGCGAAACAAATGATTTAGCTTCAAATACTTGCGATATAAATGATTTAGATTCAATTGCATGCGAAACAAACAACTTAGATTCACATGCATTCGAAACACATGATTTAGCTTCAAATCAATGCGAAGTAGAAGATTTAGCTTCAAACCCAAGCGAAACAAATGATTTTGCTTCAAATACTTGCGACATAAATGATTTAGATTCAACTGCATGCGAAACAAACAAGTTAGATTCAAATCCATGCAAAACACGAGATTTAGATTCAAGTCAATGCCGAGTAGAAGTATTAGCTTCAAATCCATGCGAAACACATGATTTAACTTCAAATCCACGTGGAGTAGAAGGTTTAACTTCAAATCCATGCGAAACAAATGATTTAGCTTCAAATACTTCCGATATAAATGATTTAGCTTCAACTGCAAGCGAAACAAACAACTAATATTCAGATTCATTCGAAACACATGATTTAGCTTCAAATCAATGCGAAGTAGAAGGTATAGCTTCAAATCCATGTAAAACAAATGATTTAACTACAAATTCTAGCGATATAAATTATTTGGTTTCAACTGGAAGCGAGACAAAAGAGTTAGCTTCACATTCATGCGAAACACATGATTTAGCTTCAAATCAATGCGAAGTAGGCGGTTTAGCTTCAAATCCAAGCGAAACAAATGATTTTGCTTCAAATACTTGCGACATAAATGATTTAGATTCAACTGCATGCGAAACAAACGAGTTAGCTACAAATCCATTCGAAACACATGATTTGTCTTCAAAGCAATGCGATGTAGAAGGTTTAGCTTCAAATCCATGCGAAACAAATGATTTAGATTCCGATACTTATGATATAAATGATACAGCTTCAACTGCATGCGAAACAAACGAGTTAGCTTCAAATCCACGCGAAACACATGATTTATCTTCCGTGCATTGCGAAGTAGAAGGTTCAGCTTCAAATCCATGCGAAACAAATGATTTAGCTTCAAATACTTGCGATATAAATGATTTAGCTTCAACCGGAAGCGAGACAAAAGAGTTAGCATCGCATTCATGCGAAACACATGATTTAGCTTCAAATCAATGCGAGGTAAAGCCTTGGCTTCAAATCCAAGAGAAACAAATGATTTTGCTTCAAATACTTGCGATATAAATGATTTAGATTCAAATGCATGCGAAACAAACGAGTAAGATACAAAATCAAATCAATGCGACGTAGAAGGTTTAGCTTCAAATCCATGCGAAACAAATAATTTACCTTCGAATACTAGCGATATAAATGATTTAGCTTCAACTGGAAGCGAAACAAGCGAGTTAGCTTCTAATCCATGCGAAACAAACGATTTATCTTCAAGATTTTTCGATATAAACGATATAGCTTCAAATGCATGCGATACAAACGAGTTAGGTTCACAGACATTCGAAACACATGATTTAGCTTCAGATCAATGCGAAGTAGAAAGTTTAGCTTCAAATCCATGCGAAACAAGTGATTTACCTTCAAATACTTGCGATATAAATTATTTAGATTCAACTGCATGCGAAACAAACAACTTAGATTTACATTCATTCGAAACACATGATTTAGCTTCAAATCAATGCGAAGTAGAAGGTATAGCTTCAAATCCATGCGAAACAAATAATTTGCCTTCGAATACTAGCGATATAAATGATTTAGCTTCAACTGGAAGCGAAACAAGCGAGTTAGCTACTAATCCATGCGAAACAAACGATTTATCTTCAAGATTTTTCGATATAAACGATATAGCTTCAAATGCATGCGATACAAACGAGTTAGTTTCACAGACATTCGAAACACATGATTTAGCTTCAAATCAATGCGAAGTAGAAGGTTTAGCTTCAAATCCATGCGAGGGAAAAGCTTTGGCTTCAAATCCATGCGAAACAAGTGATTTATCTTCAAATACTTGCGATATAAATTATTTAGATTCAACTGCATGCGAAACAAACAACTTAGATTTACATTCATTCGAAACACATGATTTAGCTTCAAATCAATGCGAAGTAGAAGGTTTAGCTTCAAATCCATGCGAAACAAATGATTTAGCTTCAAATACATGCGATATAAATGATTTAGCTTCAACTGGAAGTGAAACAAGTGAGTCCGCTTGAAATCCATGCGAAACACATGATTTATTTTCAAAGCAACGCGAAGTTGAAGGTTTAGCTTCAAATCCATGCGAAACAAATGATTTAGCTTCAAATACATGCGATATAAATGATTTAGCTTCAACTGGAAGTGAAACAAGTGAGTCAGCTTCAAATGCATAGGAAACACATGATTTATCTCCAAAGCAACGCGAAGTAGAAGGTTTAGCTTCAAATCCATGCGAAAGACGAGATTTAGATTTAAATCAATGCGGAGTAGAAGTGTTAGCTACAAATCCATGCGAAACAAATGATTTAACTTCTAATACTTGCGATATAAACGATATAGCCCCCAATGCATGCGATACAAACGAGTTATCTTCACATTCATTCGAAACACATGACTTAGGTTCAAATCAATGCGAAGTAGAAGGTTTAGCTTCAAATCCAAGAGAAACAAATGATTTTGCTTCAAATACTTCCGATATAAATGATTTAGATTCAACAGCATGCGAAACAAACAAGTTAGATTCAAATCCAAGCAAAACACGAGATTTAGATTCAAATCAATGCCGAGTAGAAGTTTTAGCTTCAAATCCATGCGAAACACATGATTTAACTTCAAATCCACGCGGGGTAGAAGGTTTAACTTTAAATCCATGCGAAACAAATGATTTAGCTTCAAATACTTCCAATATTAATGATTTAGCTTCAACTGTATGCGAAACAAACGAGTTAGCTTGAAATCCATGCGAAACACATGATTTGTCTTCAAAGCAATGCGAAGTAGAAGGTCTAGCTTCAAATCCATGCGAAACAAATGATTTAGCTTCCAATACTTACGATATAAGTGATATAGCTTCAACTGCATGCGAAACAAACGAGCTAGCTTCAAATCCACGCGAAACACATGATTTATCTTGCATGCATTGCGAAGTAGAAGGTTCAGCTTGAAATCCATGCGAAACAAATGATTTAGCTTCAAATACTTGCGATATAATTGATTTAGATTCAACCGGAAGCGAGACAAAAGAGTTGGCTTCACATTCATGCGAAACACATGATTTAGCTTCAAATCAATGCGAAGTAGGCGATTTAGCTTCAAATCCAAGCGAAACAAATGATTTTGCTTCAAATACTTGCGACATAAATGATTTAGATTCAACTGCATGCGAAACAAACAAGTTAGATTCAAATCCATGCAAAACACGAGATTTAGATTCAAATCAATGCCGAGTAGAAGTTTTAGCTTCAAATCCATGCGAAACAAATGATTTAGCTTCAAATACTTCCGATATAAATGATTTAGATTCAACTGCATGCGAAACAAACGAGTTAGCTACAAATCCATTCGAAACACATGATTTGTCTTCAAAGCAATGCGAAGTAGAAGGTTTAGCTTCAAATCCATGCGAAACAAATGATGTAGCTTCCGATACTTACGATATAAATGATACAGCTTCAACTGCATGCGAAACAAACGAGTTAGCTTCAAATCCACGCGAAACACATGATTTATCTTCGTGCATTGCGAAGTAGAAGGTTCAGCTTCAAATCCATGCGAAACAAATGATTTAGGTTCAAATACTTGCGATATAAATGATTTAGCTTCAACCGGAAGCGAGACAAAAGAGTTAGCATCACATTCATGCGAAGCACATGATTTAGCTTCAAATCAATGCGAGGTAAAGCCTTGGCTTCAAATCCATGCGAAACAAATGATTTAGCTTCAAATACTTGCGATATAAATGATATAACTTCAAATGCATGCGATACAAACGAGTTATCTTCACATTCATTCGAAACACATGACTTAGGTTCAAATCAATGCGAAGTAGAAGGTTTAGCTTCAAATCCTTGCGAAACAAATGATTTTGCTTCAAATACTTGCGACATAAATGATTTAGATTCAACTGAATGCGAAACAAACAAGTTAGATTCAAATCCATGCAAAACACGAGATTTAGATTCAAATCAATGCCGAGTAGAAGTATTAGCTTCAAATCCATGCGAAACACATGATTTAACTTCAAATCCACGCGGAGTAGAAGGTTTAACTTCAAATCCATGAGAAACAAATGATTTAGCTTCAAATACTTCCGATATAAATGATTTAGCTTCAACTGCAATCGAAACAAACGAGTTAGCTTCACAGTCATTCGAAACATATGATTTATCTTCAAATCAATGCGAAGTAGAAGGTTTAGCTTCAAATCCATGCGAAACAAATGATTTGACTTCAAAGCAATACGAAGTAGAAGGTTTAGATTCAAATCCATGCGAAACAAATGATTTAACTTTAAATACTAGCGATATAAATGATATAGCTTCAACTGGAAGCGAAACAAGCGAGTTAGCTTCTAATCCATGCGACACAATAGATTTATCTTCAAGTACTTGGGATATAAATGATATAGCTTCAAATGCATGCGAAACAAACGAGTTAGCTTCACATTCATTCGAAACACATGATTTAGCTTCAAATCAATGCGAAGAAGAAGGTTTAGCTTCACATCCAAGAGAAACAAATGATTTTGCTTCAAATACTTGCGATATAAATGATTTAGATTCAACTGCATGCGAAACAAACAAATTAGATTCACATTCATTCGAAACACATGATTTAGCTTCAAATCAATGCGAAGTAGAAGGTTTAGCTTCAAATCCATGCGAGGTAAAAGCTTTGGCTTCAAATCCATGCGAAACAAGTGATTTACCTTCAAATACTTGCGATATAAATGATTTACATTCAACTGCATGCGAAACAAACAACTAATATTCACATTGATTCGAAACACATGATTTAGCTTCAAATCAATGCGAAGTAGAAGGTATAGCTTCAAATCCATGTAAAACAAATGATTTAACTACAAATTCTAGCGATATAAATTATTTGGTTTCAACTGGAAGCGAAACAAGCGAGTTAGCTTCTAATCCATGCGAAAAAAAAGATTTAGATCAAATACTTGCGATATAAATAATTTAGCTTCAACTAGAAGTGAAACGAGGGAGTTAGCTTCAAAATCATGCGAAACACATGATTTATCTTCAAAGCAACGCGAAATAGAAGGATTAGCTTCAAAACCATTCGAAACAAATGATTTAGCTTCAAAAACTTGCGATATAAACGATTTAGCTTTAACTGGAAGCGAAACAAGCGAGTTAGCTTCAAATCCATGCGAAACACATAATTTGTCTTCAAAGCTATGCGAGGTAGAAGGTTTAGCTTCAAATCCATGCGAAACAAATGATTTAGCTTCAAATACTTGCGATATAAACGATATAGTTTCAAATGCATGCGACACAAACTAGTTAGCTTCACAGTCATTCGAAACACATGATTTAGTTTCAAATCAATGCGAAGTAGAAGGTTCAGCTTCAAATCCAAGAGAAACAAATGATTTTGCTTCAAATACTTGCGATATAAACGATATAGCTTCAAATGCATGCGAAATAAACGAGTTAGCTTCACAGTCATTCGAAACATATGATTTATCTTCAAATCAATGCGAAGTAGAAGGTTTAGCTTCAAATCCATGCGAAACAAATGATTTGTCTTCAAAGCAATACGAAGTAGATGGTTTAGCTTCAAATCCATGTAAAACAAATGATTTAACTTCAAATACTAGCGATATAAATGATTTAGCTTCAACTGGAAGCGAAACAAGCGAGTTAGCTTCTAATCCATGCGACACAATAGATTTATCTTCAAGTACTTTGATATAAATGATATAGCTTCAAATGCATGCGAAACAAACGAGTTAGCTTCACATTCATTCGAAACACATGATTTAGCTTCAAATCAATGCGAAGAAGAAGGTTTAGCTTCACATCCAAGAGAAACAAATGATTTTGCTTCAAATACTTGCGATATAAATGATTTAGATTCAACTGCATGCGAAACAAACAAATTAGATTGACATTCATTCGAAACACATGATTTAGCTTCAAATCAATGCGAAGTAGAAGGTTTAGTTTCAAATCCATACGAGGGAAACGCTTTGGCTTCAAATGCATGCGAAACAAGTGATTTACCTTCAAATACTTGCGATATAAAAGTTTTACATTCAACTGCATGCGAAAAAAACAACTAATATTCACATTGATTCGAAACACATGATTTAGCTTCAAATCAATGCGAAGTAGAAGGTATAGCTTCAAATCCATGTAAAACAAATGATTTAACTACAAATTCTAGCGATATAAATTATTTGGTTTCAACTGGAAGCGAAACAAGCGAGTTAGCTTCTAATCCATGCGAAAAAAAAGATTTAGATCAAATACTTGCGATATAAATAATTTAGCTTCAACTAGAAGTGAAACAAGGGAGTTAGCTTCAAAATCATGCGAAACACATGATTTATCTTCAAAGCAACGCGAAATAGAAGGATTAGCTTCAAAACCATTCGAAACAAATGATTTAGCTTCAAAAACTTGCGATATAAACGATTTAGCTTTAACTGGAAGCGAAAGAAGCGAGTTAGCTTCAAATCCATGCGAAACAAATGATTTAACTTCAAATACCAGCGATATAAATGATATAGCTTCAAATGCATGCGAAACAAGCGAGTTAGCTTCTAATCCATGCGAAACAAATGATTTAGCTTCAAATCAATGCGAAGTAAAAGGTTTAGCATCAAATCCAAGAGAAACAAATGATTTTGCTTCAAATACTGGCGATATAAATGATTTAGATTCAACTGCATGCGAAACAAACAAGTGAGATTCAAATCCATGGAAAACGCGAGATTTAGATTCAAATCAATGCCGAGTAGAAGTTTCAGCTTCAAATACTTGCGATATAAACGATATATCTCCAAATGCATGCGAAACAAACGAGTTAGCTTCACAGTCATTCGAAACACATGATTTATCTTCAAATCAATGCGAAGTAGAAGGTCTAGCTTCAAATCCATGCGAAACAAATAATTTAACTTCGAATACTAGCGATAAAAATGATTTAGCTTCAACTGGAAGCGAAACAAGCGAGTTAGCTTCTAATCCATGCGAAACAAACGATTTATCTTCAAAGCAACGCGAAGTTGAAGGTTTAGCTTCAAATCCATGCGAAACAAATGATTTAGCTTCAAATACATGCGATATAAATGATTTAGCTTCAACTGGAAGTGAAACAAGTGAGTCAGCTTCAAATGCATAGGAAACACATGATTTATCTCCAAAGCAACGCGAAGTAGAAGGTTTAGCTTCAAATCCATGCGAAAGACGAGATTTAGATTTAAATCAATACGGAGTAGAAGTTTTAGCTACAAATCCATGCGAAACAAATGATTTAACTTCAAATACTTGCGATATAAACGATATAGCCCCCAATGCATGCGATACAAACGAGTTATCTTCACCTTCATTCGAAACACATGACTTAGGTTCAAATCAATGCGAAGTAGAAGGTTTAGCTTCAAATCCAAGAGCAACAAATGATTTTGCTTCAAATACTTGCGATATAAATGATTTAGATTCAACTGCATGCGAAACAAACAAGTGAGATTCAAATCCATGGAAAACGCGAGATTTAGATTCAAATCAATGCCGAGTAGAAGTTTCAGCTTCAAATACTTGCGATATAAACGATATATCTCCAAATGCATGCGAAACAAACGAGTTAGCTTCACAGTCATTCGAAACACATGATTTATCTTCAAATCAATGCGAAGTAGAAGGTCTAGCTTCAAATCCATGCGAAACAAATAATTTAACTTCGAATACTAGCGATATAAATGATTTAGCTTCAACTGGAAGCGAAACAAGCGAGTTAGCTTCTAATCCATGCGAAACAAACGATTTATCTTCAAAGCAACGCGAAGTTGAAGGTTTAGCTTCAAATCCATGCGAAACAAATGATTTAGCTTCAAATACATGCGATATAAATGATTTAGCTTCAACTGGAAGTGAAACAAGTGTGTCAGCTTCAAATGCATAGGAAACACATGATTTATCTCCAAAGCAACGCGAAGTAGAAGGTTTAGCTTCAAATCCATGCGAAAGACGAGATTTAGATTTAAATCAATACGGAGTAGAAGTTTTAGCTACAAATCCATGCGAAACAAATGATTTAACTTCAAATACTTGCGATATAAACGATATAGCCCCCAATGCATGCGATACAAACGAGTTATCTTCACCTTCATTCGAAACACATGACTTAGGTTCAAATCAATGCGAAGTAGAAGGTTTAGCTTCAAATCCAAGAGCAACAAATGATTTTGCTTCAAATACTTGCGATATAAATGATTTAGATTCAACAGCATGCGAAACAAACAAGTTAGATTCAAATCCATGCAAAACACTAGATTTAGATTCAAATCAATGCCGAGTAGAAGTTTTAGCTTCAAATCCATGCAAAACACATGATTTAACTTCAAATCCACGCGGAGTAGAAGGTTTAACTTTAAATCCATGCGAAACAAATGATTTAGCTTAAAATACTTGCGATATAAACGATATTGATTCAAATGCATGCGAAACAAACGAGTAAGCTACACAGTCATTCGAAACACATGATTTAGCTTCAAATCAATGCGACGTAGAAGGTTTAGCTTCAAATCCATGCGAAACAAATAATTTACCTTCGAATACTAGCGATATAAATGATTTAGCTTCAACTGGAAGCGAAACAAGCGAGTTAGCTTCTAATCCATGCGAAACAAACGATTTATCTTCAAAGCAACGCGAAGTTGAAGGTTTAGCTTCAAATCCATGCGAAACAAATGATTTAGCTTCAAATACATATGATATAAATGATTTAGCTTCAACTGGAAGTGAAACAAGTGAGTCAGCTTCAAATGCATAGGAAACACATGATTTATCTCCAAAGCAACGCGAAGTAGAAGGTTTAGCTTCAAATCCATGCGAAAGACGAGATTTAGATTTAAATCAATACGGAGTAGAAGTTTTAGCTACAAATCCATGCGAAACATATGATTTAACTTCAAATACTTGCGATATAAATGATATAGCTTCAAATGCATGCGAAACAAACGAGTAAGCTACACATTCATTGGAAAGACATGATTTAACTTCAAATCAATGCGAAGTAAAAGGTTTAGCTTCAAATCCATGCGAAACAAGTGATTTACCTTCAAATACTTGCGATATAAATTATTTAGATTCAACTGCATGCGAAACAAACAACTTAGATTTACATTAATTCGAAACACATGATTTAGCATCAAATCAATGCGAAGTAGAAGGTATAGCTTCAAATCCATGCGAAACAAATGATTTAGCTTCAAATACTTGCGATATAAACGATATAGCTTCAAATGCATGCGATACAAACGAGTTAGCTTCACATTCATTCGAAACACATGACTTAGGTTCAAAGCAATGCGAAGTAGAAGGTTTAGCATTAAATCCAAGCGAAACACATGATTTGACTTCAAAGGAATACTAAGTAGAAGGTTTAGCTACAAATCCATGCGACACAAATGATTTAACTTCAAATACTAGCGATATAAATGATACAGCTTCAACTGGAAGCGAAACAAGCGAGTTAGCTTCTAATCCATGCGAAACAATAGATTTATCTTCAACTACTTGGGATATAAACGATATAGCTTCAAATGCATGCGAAACAAACGAGTTAGCTGCTCATTCATTCGAAACAGATGATTTAGCTTCAAATCAATGCGAAGAAGAAGGTTTAGCTTCAAATCCAAGAGAAACAAATGATTTTGCTTCAAATACTTGCGATATAAATGATTTAGATTCCACTGCATGCGAAACAAACAAATTAGATTCAAATCCATGCAAAACACGAGATTTAGATTCAAATCACTGCCGAGTAGAAGTTTTAGCTTCAAATCCATGCGAAACAAATGATTTATCTTCAAGATTTTTCGATATAAACGATATAGCTTCAAATGCATGCGATACAAACGAGTTAGGTTCACAGACATTCGAAACACATGATTTAGCTTCAGATCAATGCGAAGTAGAAAGTTTAGCTTCAAATCCATGCGAGGGAAAAGCTTTGGCTTCAAATCCATGCGAAACAAGTGATTTACCTTCAAATACTTGCGATATAAATTATTTAGATTCAACTGCATGCGAAACAAACAACTTAGATTTACATTCATTCGAAACACATGATTTAGCTTCAAATCAATGCGAAGTAGAAGGTATAGCTTCAAATCCATGCGAAACAAATAATTTACCTTCGAATACTAGCGATATAAATGATTTAGCTTCAACTGGAAGCGAAACAATCGAGTTAGCTTCTAATCCATGCGAAACAAACGATTTATCTTCAAGATTTTTCGATATAAACGATATAGCTTCAAATGCATGCGATACAAACGAGTTAGGTTCACAGACATTCGAAACACATGATTTAGCTTCAAATCAATGCGAAGTAGAAGGTTTAGCTTCAAATCCATGCGAGGGAAAAGCTTTGGCTTCAAATCCATGCGAAACAAGTGATTTATCTTCAAATACTTGCGATATAAATTATTTAGATTCAACTGCATGCGAAACAAACAACTTAGATTTACATTCATTCGAAACACATGATTTAGCTTCAAATCAATGCGAAGTACAAGGTATAGCTTCAAATCCCTGCGAAACATATAATTTACCTTCGAATACTAGCGATATAAGTGATTTAGCTTCAACTGGAAGCGAAACAAGCGAGTTAGCTTCTAATCCATGCGAGACAAATGGTTTAGCTTCAAATACTTGCGATATAAACGATATAGCCCCCAATGCATGCGATACAAACGAGTTATCTTCACATTCATTCGAAACACATGACTTAGGTTCAAATCAATGCGAAGTAGAAGGTTTAGCTTCAAATCCAAGAGAAACAAATGATTTTGCTTCAGATACTTGCGATATAAATGATTTAGATTCAACAGCATGCGAAACAAACAAGTTAGATTCAAATCCAAGCAAAACACGAAATCTTGATTCAAATCAATGCCGAGTAGAAGTTTTAGCTTCAAATCCATGCGACACACATGATTTAACTTCAAATCCACGCGGAGTAGAAGGTTTAACTTTAAATCCATGCGAAACAAATGATTTAGCTTCAAATACTTCCGATATAAATGATTTAGCTTCAACTGTATGCGAAACAAACGAGTTAGCTTCAAAACCATGCGAAACAGATGATTTGTCTTCAAAGCAATGCGAAGTAGAAGGTTTAGCTTCAAATCCATGCGAAACAAATGATTTAGCTTCCAATACTTACGATATAAATGATATAGCTTCGACTGCATGCGAAATAATCGAGTTAGCTTCAAATCCATGCGAAACACATGATTTGTCTTCAAAGCAATGCGAAGTAGAAGGTTTAACTTCAAATCCATGCGAAACAAATGATTTAGCTTCCAATACTTACGATATAAATGATATAGCTTCAAATGCATGCGAAACAAACGAGTAAGCAACACATTCATTGGAAAGACATGATTTAACTTCAAATCAATGCGAAGTAAAAGGTTTAGCTTCAAATCCATGCGAAATAAGTGATTAACCTTCAAATACTTGCGATATAAATTATTTAGATTCAACTGCATGCGAAACAAACAACTTAGATTTACATTAATTCGAAACACATGATTTAGCATCAAATCAATGCGAAGTAGAAGGTATAGCTTCAAATCCATGTAAAACAAATGATTTAACGTCAAATTCTAGCGATATAAATGATTTGACTTCAACTGGAAGCAAGACAAACGAGTTAGCTTCACATTCATGCGAAACACATGATTTAGCTTCACATTCATGCGAAACACATGATTTAGCTTCAAATCAATGCGATATAGGAGGTTTAGCTTCAAATCCAAGCGAAACAAATGATTTTGCTTCAAATACTTGGGATATAAATGATTTAGATTCAACTGCATGCGAAACAAACAAGTTAGATTCAAATACATGCATAACACGAGATTTAGATTCAAATCACTGCCGAGTAGAAGTTTTAGCTTCAAATCCATGCGAAACAAATGATTTAGCTTCAAATACTTGCGATATAAACGATATAGCTTCAAATGCATGCGATACAAACGAGTTAGCTTCACATTCATTCGAAACACATGACTTAGGTTCAAAGCAATGCGAAGTAGAAGGTTTAGCATTAAATCCAAGCGAAACACATGATTTGTCTACAAAGGAATACTAAGTAGAAGGTTTAGCTACAAATCCATGCGAAACAAATGATTTAACTTCAAATACTAGCGATATAAATGATATAGCTTCAACTGGAAGCGAAACAAGCGAGTTAGTTTCTAATCCATGCGAAACAATAGATTTATCTTCAACTACTTGGGATATAAACGATATAGCTTCAAATGCATGCGAAACAAACGAGTTAGCTGCTCATTCATTCGAAACACATGATATAGCTTCAAATCAATGCGAAGAAGAAGGTTTAGCTTCAAATCCAAGAGAAACAAATGATTTTGCTTCAAATACTTGCGATATAAATGATTTAGATTCAACTGCATGCGAAACAAACAAATTAGATTCAAATCCATGCAAAACACGAGATTTAGATTCAAATCACTGCCGAGTAGAAGTTTTAGCTTCAAATCCATGCGAAACAAATGATTTAGCTTAAAATACTTGCGATATAAACGATATTGATTCAAATGCATGCGAAACAAACGAGTAAGCTACACAGTCATTCGAAACACATGATTTAGCTTCAAATCAATGCGACGTAGAAGGTTTAGCTTCAAATCCATGCGAAACAAATAATTTACCTTCGAATACTAGCGATATAAATGATTTAGCTTCAACTGGAAGCGAAACAAGCGAGTTAGCTTCTAATCCATGCGAAACAAACGATTTATCTTCAAGATTTTTCGATATAAACGATATAGCTTCAAATGCATGCGATACAAACGAGTTAGGTTCACAGACATTCGAAACACATGATTTAGCTTCAAATCAATGCGAAGTAGAAGGTTTAGCTTCAAATCCATGCGAGGGAAAAGCTTTGGCTTCAAATCCATGCGAAACAAGTGATTTACCTTCAAATACTTGCGATATAAATTATTTAGATTCAACTGCATGTGATACAAACAACTTAGATTTACATTCATTCGTAACACATGATTTAGCTTCAAATCAATGCGAAGTACAAGGTATAGCTTCAAATCCATGCGAAACAAATAATTTACCTTCGAATACTAGCGATATAAGTGATTTAGCTTCAACTGGAAGCGAAACAAGCGAGTTAGCTTCTAATCCATGCGAGACAAATGATTTAGCTTCAAATACTTGCGATATAAACGATATTGATTCAAATGCATGCGAAACAAACGAGTAAGCTACACAGTCATTCGAAACACATGATTTAGCTTCAAATCAATGCGACGTAGAAGGTTTAGCTTCAAATCCATGCGAAACAAATAATTTACCTTCGAATACTAGCGATATAAATGATTTAGCTTCAACTGGAAGCGAAACAAGCGAGTTAGCTTCTAATCCATGCGAAACAAACGATTTATCTTCAAAGCAACGCGAAGTAGAAGGTTTAGCTTCAAATCCATGCGAAACAAATGATTTAGCTTCAAATACATATGATATAAATGATTTAGCTTCAACTGGAAGTGAAACAAGTGAGTCAGCTTCAAATGCATAGGAAACACATGATTTATCTCCAAAGCAACGCGAAGTAGAAGGTTTAGCTTCAAATCCACGCGAAAGACGAGATTTAGATTTAAATCAATACGGAGTAGAAGTTTTAGCTACAAATCCATGCGAAACAAATGATTTAACTTCAAATACTTGCGATATAAATGATATAGCTTCAAATGCATGCGAAACAAACGAGTAAGCTACACATTCATTGGAAAGACATGATTTAACTTCAAATCAATGCGAAGTAAGAGGTTTAGCTTCAAATCCATGCGAAACAAGTGATTTACCTTCAAATACTTGCGATATAAATTATTTAGATTCAACTGCATGCGAAACAAACAACTTAGATTTACATTAATTCGGAACACATGATTTAGCATCAAATCAATGCGAAGTAGAAGGTATAGCTTCAAATCCATGCGAAACAAATGATTTAACTTCAAATACTAGCGATATAAATGATATAGCTTCAACTGGAAGCGAAACAAGCGAGTTAGCTTCTAATCCATGCGAAACAATAGATTTATCTTCAACTACTTGGGATATAAACGATATAGCTTCAAATGCATGCGAAACAAACGACTTAGCTGCTCATTCATTCGAAACACATGATTTAGCTTCAAATCAATGCGAAGAAGAAGGTTTAGCTTCAAATCCAAGAGAAACAAATGATTTTGCTTCAAATACTTGCGATATAAATGATTTAGATTCAACTGCATGCGAAAAAAACAAATTAGATTCAAATCCATGCAAAACACGAGATTTAGATTCAAATCACTGCCGAGTAGAAGTTTTAGCTTCAAATCCATGCGAAACAAATGATTTAGCTTAAAATACTTGCGATATAAACGATATTGATTCAAATGCATGCGAAACAAACGAGTAAGCTACACAGTCATTCGAAACACACGATTTAGCTTCAAATCAATGCGACGTAGAAGGTTTAGCTTCAAATCCATGCGAAACAAATAATTTACCTTCGAATACTAGCGATATAAATGATTTAGCTTCAACTGGAAGCGAAACAAGCGAGTTAGCTTCTAATCCATGCGAAACAAACGATTTATCTTCAAGATTTTTCGATATAAACGATATAGCTTCAAATGCATGCGACACAAACGAGTTAGGTTCACAGGCATTCGAAACACATGATTTAGCTTCAGATCAATGCGAAGTAGAAAGTTTAGCTTCAAATCCATGCGAGGGAAAAGCTTTGGCTTCAAATCCATGCGAAACAAGTGATTTACCTTCAAATACTTGCGATATAAATTATTTAGATTCAACTGCATGCGAAACAAACAACTTAGATTTACATTCATTCGAAACACATGATTTAGCTTCAAATCAATGCGAAGTAGAAGGTATAGCTTCAAATCCATGCGAAACAAATAATTTACCTTCGAATACTAGCGATATAAATGATTTAGCTTCAACTGGAAGCGAAACAAGCGAGTTAGCTTCTAATCCATGCGATACAAATGGTTTAGCTTCAAATACTTGCGATATAAACGATATAGCACCCAATGCATGCGATACAAACGAGTTATCTTCACATTCATTCGAAACACATGACTTAGGTTCAAATCAATGCGAAGTAGAAGGTTTAGCTTCAAATCCAAGAGAAACAAATGATTTTGCTTCAAATACTTGCGATATAAATGATTTAGATTCAACAGCATGCGAAACAAACAAGTTAGATTCAAATCCAAGCAAAACACGAGATCTTGATTCAAATCAATGCCGAGTAGAAGTTTTAGCTTCAAATCCATGCGAAACACATGATTTAAATTCAAATCCACGCGGAGTAGAAGGTTTAACTTTAAATCCATGCGAAACGAATGATTTAGCTTCAAATACTTCCGATATAAATGATTTAGCTTCAACTGTATGCGAAACAAACGAGTTAGCTTCAAAACCATGCGAAACACATGATTTGTCTTCAAAGCAATGCGAAGTAGAAGGTTTAGCTTCAAATCCATGCGAAACAAATGATTTAGCTTCCAATACTTACGATATAAGTGATATAGCTTCAACTGCATGCGAAACAAACGAGTTAGCTTCAAATCCACGCGAAACACATGATTTATCTTCCATGCATTGCGAAGTAGAAGGTTCAGCTTCAATTCCATGCGAAACAAATGATTTAGCTTCAAATACTTCCGATATAAATGATTTAGCTTCAACTGGAAGCGAGACAAAAGAGTTAGCTTGACATTCATGCGAAACACATGATTTAGCATCAAATCAATGCGAGGTAAAAGCCTTGGCTTCAAATCCATGCGAAACAAATGATTTAGCTTCAAATACTTGCGATATAAATGATATAGATTCAAATGCATGCGACACAAACGAGTTATCTTCACATTCATTCGAAACACATGACTTAGGTTCAAATCAATGCGAAGTAGAAGGTTTAGCTTCAAATCCATGCGAAACAAATTATTTAGCTTCAAATACATGCGATATAAATGATTTAGCTTCAAATGGAAGTGAAACAAGTGAGTCAGCTTCAAATCCATGCGAAACACATGATTTATCTTCAAAGCACCGCGAAGTGGAAGGTTTAGCTTCAAATCCATGCGAAACAAATGATTTAGCTTCAAATACATGCGATATAAATGATATAGCTTCAAATGCATGCGAAACAAACGATTAAGCTACACATTCATTGGAAACACATGATTTAGTTTCAAATCAATGCGAAGTAAAAGGTTCAGCTTCAAATCCAAGCGAAACAAATGATTTAGCTTCAAATACTTGCGATATAAACGATATAGCTTCAAATGCATGCGAA